>NC_135327.1:3166284-3276284 GCF_023851605.1 Tamandua tetradactyla
GGCGAGCAGCTGGGCCTGCCATACCTGGTGATTGACAGTGTTTTCCTCAATATCCGTCTGTACAGTGACCCACCCACCCAGCGTACACCCACAGCCGACTTCATATCTATCCGTCTATCCAAAGTACTTCTAACACTTATCTAACATTCATCCTTTCAGTCTTTCTAACATCTTCTCAACAGCGAGCTGCTGTCATTCAATATCCAATACTTGTATATCCGTCCAGTTGACCATTCACTCATCCAACTTCAATCCATCCAACATTGATCTGTCCATCTAACCTCTGTCCTTCCACTTATCCACCTAGAACCTACCCAGCATTCTTCCATCCGTGTTTTCAGTGTCCACCCAATACCATTCATATATTCTTTTCCCATCAAAACCCTCTCCATCTGCTCATCCACCCTTCCTTTCGTATACTCACCTAACATCTGCTTTTCTTTCATTCGTCTACCATCTGTCCCTCCCTTTATCTACACAGACTTTACCCAGCATTTTCCCATTCATGTGTCCAACTCCAATCCAACTTTCATCTTCATTTTTCTCCATTTATCCACCCAGCGTTCAGCTATCCAGCCATTCCAATGTCTATCCATTCACTCATCCACTCGCCATACATCTTTTTATACCTCAACCATTAATTCATCCAGTCGCCATTTGTCCGTCTTCCTTTCATCTATCTTTTCAACTTCCATCTGTTCATCTATCCAACATCCATCATTCAATCTGTTTATACAACCTCCACCTACCACCCTGTATCCGTGTACCCAGCATTTACCCTTCTTTTAGCTTTTAGCTTCCAACCAAATTTTAGCCCCAATCCTTCCATTTATCCACTTGCATCCATTCATAGATTTGTCCATCCATTTATCCATGTATCTAACAGCCCATCCACCAGCATTTACCCAACATCCATCCATCCATCTGTGATGACACAACATCTATCTGTAGACAGCCTCTCTTGGCTGCTAGAGTCACGACAGTAGCAAGTGAACCAAAGTGGAAGGGCTTAAGAGTGACGTGGCTATGAGTGCAGCCTTTGTTTAAACAAATATCTGAATTCAAGGTCTGGTTGTGCCACTTGGCTGTGGGGTCCTGGGCACACTGCGTCTTTTCTTTAAGCCTTGCTTGTTCAGTATAAATGGGTCCCTGACTCAGGGTGGTCGTGAGGGCTCGGTGAAAGAGCCTTTTCTGCTGAGTGTCTGGTGGGGGCGGTGTCTGCCGAGGCAAGCTCCCGACCTCTGGGGGCTGCTGTCAGTCACAGCCCTGCCCGTCACGCCGTCCCCACGACTCCCCCAGGTACTGGTGGGGGGCAGGCACGTCACCGTGCTCCTGGACCCACACTGCTATGACGGGGTGGTGTGGGCGCCTCCCGCCAAGCTGGACTTCCACACCTACGCCGCCCTCCTCATGGAGAGGATATTCGATGTGCAGCTTCCGCATCACAGCCCCAGCGATGAAAGGGCCAGGCTGAAACCGTGAGTGTTCGAGCTGGCCCCTGTCGGGGGGGCGGGCGGTGGCCCAGGGCCTGAGCAGGTTGTCTCTGGCTCCACAGCACGTGTGCAGTAAAGACACTGTGTTGAGAAAACAAAACAATCACAAAGAATTGGGCTGAGGAAAAACCTTTATCTCCCATCCCTATTTCTTTTACAAGGCAGCCCTGATTTTAGTAGAAGGGTTTGGATCAGCCAGACCTGGGTTGAAATCCTGGCTCCAGCATTTCCTTGTTTGTGACCTGGGATGAGTAACTTCCCCTCTCTTAGCCTCAGTTTCCTCCTCTGTGAAATGAAGGGGGACGGGTGGGGTGCTGGTATCTTTGAGTTGTGGCCTGTGCCAGGCACCATGCCACGGCTCGTTAGTCTTCACAGTGATGCTGGAATTAAGTGCTTATAGCCCCATTTATAGATGAGGACACGGGTTCAGAGACAACAAGTGACCTACCCTAGGTCACACAGCTAGGGAGTGGACATACTATGCGCTGGTCACTGTTCCAGATGCAAGGGGAGCAGGAAGACGTCAGGCAGCGTTTGAAGATGTTTCCTGTACACCAGGGGTTTTATAGGCATACTTTTATTTATTTGTTTTAATGTTTTAAAATTGTATAATATAACTTATATGCAAAGCAAAGAAGGAAAAAAAACAGTAGTTTTCAAAGCACTCTTCAACAAGTAGTTACAGACAGGTCCCAAAGTTTGTCGTGGGCTACCATACCATCATCTAAGATTTTTCTTCTAGCTGCTCCAGAACATTGGAGGCTAGAAGGAATGTACATTTTTATCATCACTTTTTTTCTTTTTTGTGAAATATAACATATATACAAAAAAGCAATAAATTTCAAAGCACAGCACAACAATTAGTTGTAGAACATATTTCAGACTTTGGTATGGGTTACAATTCTACAATTTTAGGTTTTTACTTCTAGCTGCTCTAAGATACTGGAGACTAAAAGAAATATCAATTTAATGATTCAGCATTCATATTCATTTGTTAAACCCTCTGTATGACTCCACCATCACCTTTGATCTTTTTCCCACTCTTTAGGGGTATTTGGGCTATGCCCATTCTAACTTTTTCACGTTACAAGGGGCTGTCGATAATGTGGGGTAGAGAGATGGACCTGTCTGATGTTCTGGAGAGGCTGGACTAGGTTTCAGGACTTATCTGGACCAGGGACCCATCTGTAGGTTGTAGGTTTCTGGAAAGTTACTCTAGTGGCTGGAACCCTTGTGGAATCTTATATATTGCCCTAGGTGTTCTTTAGGATTGGCTGGAATGGTCCTGGTTGGGGGTTGGCAGGTTATGATAGGTAGCAAGGTCTGCCTGAAGCTTGCCTAAAAGCAGCCTCCAGAGTAGTCGCTCGACTCTATTTGAACTCTCTCTGCCACTGACACTTTATTTGTTACGCTTCTTTTCCCTCTTTTGGTCAGGATGGCATTGTTGATCCCACGGTGCCAGGGTGCTCTAGTTTGCTACCTGCCAGAATATAATATACCAGAAACAGAATGGCTTTTGAAAAGGGAAGTTTAATAAGTTGCTAGTTTACAGTTCTAAGGCTGAGAAAATGTCCCTGTTAAGTCAAGTCGACAGAAACGTCCAATCAAAGGCATCTAGGGAAAGATACTTTGGTTCAAGAAGGCTGATGAAGTTCAGGGTTTCTTTCTCAAGTGAGAAGGCACATGGTGAACATGGTCAGGAGTTTTTTCTCGGCTGGAAGGGCACGTGGCGAACACGGCATCATCTGGTAGCTTTCTCTCCAGGCTTCCTGTTTCGTGAAGCTCCCTGGGAGGCATTTTCCTTCTTCATCTCCAAAGGCCTCTGGCTGATGTTGCTTATGGCTGTGTCATTCTCTGCTCTTTCAGAATCTCCTGGCTTTCTCTCTTGTTGCTCTCTTTTATAGGATTCCAGTAAAGTAATCAAGACCCACCTGGAATGGGTGGAGACATGTCTCCACCTATTCAGTTTAACAACCACTTTTGATTGAGTCACATCCCCAGGGAGATAATCTAATTAAAGTTTCAAACATACAGTACTAAATAGGGATTAGAAGAAACAGCTGCCTTACGAAATGGGATTAGGATTAAAACATGGCTTTTCTAAGGTACATACATCCTTTCAAACTGGCACACAGGGCCAGGCTCATCCCTGGGAGTCGTCTCCCACGCTGCCAGAGAGACTTTCGCCTCTGGATTCATTTCCCACATAAGGGAGAGAGCAGTGATTTCACTTGCAGAGCGGGACTTACAGTGAGGCCACATCTGATCAACAACAGAGGTCCTCCAGAAGTAACTCTTGGGCATGCCTATAGGTAGTCTAAGCTTCTCCGCTACCTGCATAAACTTCCCAAGAGTAAGCCTCATGATCAAGGGCATGGCCTATTGATTTGGGAGTCCCTAATGTTTGACACAGTTTCAGGGGTTTCCCCTGAGGTAAAGTTTAATGGTTCCATATTTTTATCCCATCCCTCAAGGGACTTTGCCAATAGTTTTTTATTTTCTGATTAATATATTCTAGGTTGTATCCAGGCATTGCATTAAACAGTTCAGGATTAAAGGCCCTCATTCTTATTCTGGGCTCCTTGTGTTTCAACTGTTTTAATGACGTATCCAGACAGGTTGAGGTACGTTATGTGCTACAGTAAATTTAGGTTCTGGACAAAATAAACCTTTCTCCCTTTGGTCTCAAAGAGTAGGTGTGGCTCTAAAATACGGACAGTGTCTTTCTTACCCCTGTGTTCTGAATTACCTTAATCCTGACCTGATCAACTTCATTCTTACCTCTAAATACCAGGTTATACGTGTATATAAAAGGGCCTCTCAAAATCCAGAAATTATAATTCCCACTCTGGACTAAATGTGACTGCTACAAGAGCTTACAGCCTAAGCCCCTGTTTTCTTATAAGCATTTCTAAAAGTGACCATACAAGAATTGCTTTTTTGCTTCTAGCTTATTTTGTCTCACCAAATGCCCCACAGGTTCATTCACAATGTTGCTTTCCTCACAGCTTCATTTCTTTTTGTAGCAGCACAATATTCAATCATAAGTATGCACCATCATTCACCAGTCTACTTCTCTGTGCATCCTTCAGCCACCTGCATTCACCAGGCATCATGTAGAGGGCCCGAAGTCCACAGCCCATCAACACTCTCAATTTTAGGTAATTTCATTGTTCCTAGGAGAAAGAAAACCAATCAGTACACCCTCAGCGAATAGGAAATCTAAACCTCCCCGTAACTCTTGTCCCTCCCCCTTTATTTACCCCTGCTGTTGCCGTGGTAGTGCTGATGGTTTCCTGTTCAAACACAGCCCACAGCATGCAATAGCAGTTTTCCCCCTGTACCCTGGGCTTCAACACTCTTTGTGCATGAATCATACTTTTGAAGTAGTTTGTGCAAGAACTTATTTATATTTGTAGTGTTAATCAGTGGGATACGTAGGTCTGTACAACCACTCTCGATCTTGTTCACCTCCAGTATGGTGGTGTTCCTTCTAGACCCACCAGGGAACCACCTTCACGCCCATCTAGTCCCTTACGTTGGAGCAGGCACACTTCTGTGTTTGCACATCAGCCCCAAGAAGTAAACCTTCTAATCCTTACTTTACAGATAAGGAACAGAGGCTCAGAGGAGTGAAGGGACCCGCCCAAGGCCCACCCCAGTGCTGGCAGGGCCGGGCCTGGGACTCAGATCTGGGGACGGCTCGGCTCACTCCCCTCCCCTGCACCCGGGACCCCATGCCCTCTCTGTAAAGCTCACACGGTCTGGGGATTTGGGTAGCTGTCTCCAGGAAGGATGAGCCCCTGCAGTCAGGAGAAAGCTCTAGGTGGGGGAAGCTCATGGTGGGGGCAAGTTGAACAGCCCTGGTTTGAATCCCAGCCTTACCACTCCCTGGGCCCCTCTCCAATCTGATCCTGAGCATCTCCATCTGTGAAGCAGACGACATGAGAGCACCTGCTGTCCCCGCAGCTGTCGGAAGATGGGATGAGCTCACTGGGCTTCTCCCAGCCAGCAGCCGCTTTCATGGTTGCTGCGGGTGGCGGCAGTGACGCCGTCTTAGTCTTCACAGGCCATTTCCCCCCGGGAGCGGGGACACCGGGACCCTGAGGCTGGGGAGAGAGGCGCCCTGTGTGCCTGTCCCCCTTTTGGGGCTGGACGCTCACCCCTGGCTCGCGCCCCAGGACTCTCCTCCACAGGGGCCTGCAGGCGCTCACGGAGGCCATGGCCACCAACCTCGACGCGGTGGTGCTGGGCGAGGCCGCAGAGGCGGGCGGCAGCTGGCGGGAGACGGGCCTCCTGGAGTTCTCCTACGGTGCCCTGCTCAGGTGAGCCCAGCGCTCGGGAACACGCTCGGGAGCCGCCGGGGCTGTGTGGGTGGATCAGCCCATCGGGCTGCTCAGAGCAGCCGCAGGAGACCCCCTGGGGCCTGGGGCCCCGGCCTGCGGGCCACCACCGAGACCGGGCCTCCGAGGGGAGGGTGCAGCAGGATCAGACCCCCGAGACGATGTCATGCCGCGGCTTACAGCCTTCGGGGTTTCACAGGCTGAGAAAGCAGAAGGTGTGGGGGCCGACCCAGGACCCTGGGCTCCTGCCGGCCAGGACAGAGCAAGCTGACAGTAAATACCGTGCAGCAAGCGTGTCTCTGCTCACAGCGCCAGGCCCCGGCCCCAGCTCAGTGAGGCCACAGAGGACACGACAGAGCCCTGAAATGCACAGAGCTGACACGCTCAAGGGGAGACAGATAAATCCGTCAATAAAAACGGTTATGACGGAGTGACGGACATGGTGATGCAGATGGGTCTGGGTCAGGACATCTTAGCCACAGCTCGTGGTGTCCCTGAGGCCTGACTTTGGAGCTGCCGGAATGACAGGGGGCCCATCATGCTGGGTCTGGACACAGGGAACAGCCTGTGCAAAGGCCGGAGGCAGAGGCGGGAGGCCCATGGTGGCGGGAGCACGATGAGGCAGGGATGTGGCCGGGATGTGGCCAGACAAGTTGGCAGTGTGGGGTCTCAAGGAAACTCAAGGCCACAGAAGGTGCTGAAATTTACTCTACGTGAGGTGGGCACCACTTGGGGGGCTTCAGTTTGCTGAAGATGCCGGGATGCAGAGCACCAGGTATGGGATGGCTTTTTCCATGGGGATTTGTTAGATTACAGATTTACAGTTTTAAGGCCATGGAAATGTCCGGATTGCGGCATCGAGAGGAAGACCCCTCCCAAGGAAAGGCTGCTGGCATCCCCCTCTGTCATACGGGAAGGCACTTGGGGATGTCTGCCGGCCCTTCTCTCTGGGCTCTGGTTTCAGCGCCTCTCTCTGAACGTCTCTGGGCGTCTCCCTCTCTCCAAGCGTTCTCGGCTTTCTCTGTCGTTTATCCTTTTCACAAAGGTCTCTAGTCAAGGATTAAGACCGCCTTGAATGGACTGGTCTCATCTCCATTGAAATAGCTTCACCTAACGGCCCACCCACGATGGGCCCACCCCCAAAGCATGGATTAAAGGGCATGGCGTTTCCCAGGGTGCAGAAGAGCCCCAGACAGGCACAGGGGTGAGCGGGGGTGCCCTGACTTCAGTTCTAAGGCTCCGGCAGGAGCCCATGGGCAAGCTGTGCTGCTGCCCGGGTGACAGGAGGGTGCCTGGATCAGCGAGAGTTCGATCTGCTGAGAGTTGATGGGGTGGGGGAGACATTGAGGGGAAAAGTGGTATCCAGGACAGCAATTAGGTTTTTGGTGGTTCCATTACCTGACCATCATTTCATAAAAGGAAGGACATTTTATCTCCTCCAGAAAACCAGAGTGACACCATTTCAGAATAGAGTACAGCTGCTGGCTGACATCCGTGGGCAGGTGTGTGCATGCATGACACGTGAGCACACGTGCAGGCTCTGTGCATGCTAGCGGGGCCCTCACGCCAGCACCACGGGGCTGGGACTCTGGGGCTCCACTGACCGCTGCAGACAGTGAGGCATGCAGGACCTCAGGTGTGTGCCCGGGGCCCTCCCGTGTACATCACCCACGGGTTGCATGTTTGGCTTGGCAGTGGGGCAGACACCATCAAGGGCGGTGAGGGGTCTGGGGTGGTACTGGCCGGGTCCACCCTATCATTATAAGAGGGGGAGACTGAGGTACAGACATGGGTGGCTAGCCCTGCATGCCCCAACCAGGCACCTTCCAGCTCCCCTGGCTTCTTACCCCATGACCTTTGGCAGCGAGGACAGAGAGGGCGGTGGGGGGCACAGGTGAGGTGGTGGCAGCTGGGTGTTAGGCTCCTTGGCAACGGCAGGTACAGTGCAGGGGAGTCAGGTGCAGAGCCACGCCTGCCAATGGATCCCTGTAGATTGGTACCTGCCAATGGGTTCCTGTAGATTGGTGCCTGCCAGTGGATCCCTGAAGATTGGTGCCTGCCAATGGATCCTGCCAATGGATCCCTGTAGACTGGTACCTGCCAATGGATCCCTGTAGACTGGTACCTGCCAATGGGTCCCTGTAGATTGGTGCCTGCCAGTGGATCCCTGAAGATTGGTGCCTGCCAATGAATCCTGCCAATGGATCCCTGTAGACTGGTACCTGCCAGTGGGTCCCTGTAGACTGGTACCTGCCAATGGATCCCTGTAGATTGGTACCTGCCAATGGGTCCCTGTAGACTGGTACCTGCCAATGGGTCCCTGCCAATGGATCCCTGTAAACTGGTACCTGCCAATAGATCCCTGTAGACTGGTACCTGCCAATGGGTCCCTGTAGACTGGTACCTGCCAATGGATCCCTGTACACTGGTACCTGCCAGTGGGTCCCTGTAGATTGGTATCTGCCAATGGGTCCCTGTCTTTGCAGCCTGAGGTGGGGCTGGACCTCCTGCTCCTGAGTCTGGTGGCCTGTCCTGCCCTTGCTGCCCCTTTCCTTACTTTGGTCATCGCCCCGCAGCCTCTGTCAAAGAAGGGATGGGCATCGGTGTGGCACAGGGACTAGCAGGGACAAGACACGAAGGTGTAGGCTCCCTTTGCCCCAGGCCATGCAAGGCCACTGCTTCAGCTCCCACCCGGCACGCGGGCCCTCCCCCCTCTGGGTCACATCCAGAGTCCCGCCTAGCCTCTGGCCTAGTGGAGGGCCCACGCCTGGTCTACTCACGCTCTCCCCACCTCCCTGCCCTGCCTCAGGCCTGGGGGTTGCTGCGGGAAGGCGGTATCCCCAGGTGTCCACCTGCTCCTGCCTCAGCGCCTTCCAGCCTCACACCAGTGTCTACTCTCAGAGAGGAGGTCCTGACCCCATTCAATGGACAGCCCCCTCCCGTTTCCTGCCCCCCCCCCCGTGGTTTTCTTTACGGGCCGTTTGCACATTTACACCCGCAGTTATTCAGTGGATGGGCGTTCACACACGCGGTTGCTCAGTGACGAGCTCCAAGGGCCTTCACCTCCCCAGTGTGAAACCCTGCCACCCTCTTGGTTTATTTTTCATTTCCTGAAAAATAAACAAGCAGCCCTGCAAGTGTGTTGATTAATGGTGGCTGTGACACTGCGGTGTCATGGAGAGCACAGGGCCTGGACAGAGCAGGTGAGCCAGTGAGCACAAGCCTGTCCAACAGGGCCAGCTCCACTCAGGGTCTGCCCAGGTGCCTGCGGGCTGTGGGCCCAGAGAGGCCAGTGACTCTCCTTATTCAAGATGAGATGAGTGGAAAATCCAGATTTTAGTGTGAACCTTCCCCAATTTTAAATGTCAATTTTAGGAAAACTCTCTTGACCAAACAAGGCTTGTTTGTGGACCGAATCCAGTGTGGGAGTTGCCCCTTTACAGCTTCTACTGTCTCTAAAGAAGATGGGCCCAGGACCGTATGTGCTTCAGGAGAACAGGGAGAAAATTCTGGGTGATACAGAGGCACCAGCAGGGCTAGTGGATTCAACTCTGGAGAGTGTTCAGTTCTAAAGGGAGAATTGCTTTTCCTAACCCAGTGAGATGGAAAGGTTCTGATTTCTCCATCCTTGAAAACCAAGACAGGATCCATCCATCCATCCAACCATCCATTCACCCTTCCACCCATCCATCCATCCATCCACCCACCCATCCATCCATCCATCCATCCATCCATCCATCCATCCATCCATCCATCCATCCAACCATCCATTCACCCATCCATCCATCCTTCCACCTGCCTATCCATCCATCCATCCATCCACCCACCTGTAAACCCATCCATCCACCCATCCATCCATCCATCCATCCATCCATCCATCCATCCATCCATCCATCCATCCAACCATTCATTCACCCATCCATCCATCCTTCCACCTGCCTATCCATCCATCCATCCATCCACCCACCCGTAAACCCATCCATCCACCCATCCATTCATCCATCCATCCATCCATCCATCCATCCATCCATCCATCCATCCAACCATTCATTCACCCATCCATCCATCCTTCCACCTGCCTATCCATCCATCCATCCATCCACCCACCCGTAAACCCATCCATCCACCCATCCATTCATCCATCCATCCATCCATCCATCCATCCATCCATCCATCCAACCATTCATTCACCCATCCATCCATCCTTCTACCTGCCTATCCATCCATCCATCCATCCACCTGTAAACCCATCCATCCACCCATCCATCCATCCACCCATCCATCCATCCACCCATCCATCCATCCAACCATCCATCCATCCATCCATCCACCTACCCCTCCACCCATAAACCCATCCATCCATCCATCCTTCCACCCAGTGAACATTTACTGAGGGCCTTCTAGGTACCTGTCCTGTGTGTTCAGGGACAGAATGAGGACTGGGCAGGACTCGACAGGCTTCTTGGGCCCCACCCTCCCTCATTCCTGCTCCCACCCTCTCCTGCTCTGGGAAAACCCCTCTCCTGGGACATCCAGGAACTGGGGGGCCTTGAGGTGGGGAGGATTTGAGGGCCTTAGTGGCATCTCTGTGCAGCTGCTACAGCCCCTCCCACCATGTGGAAAAAGTTAAACCCTGCGGTTTTCTTCCCGGGACTGTGGTCAGTGGGGCTGGGCTGGGACTGGACTGCTGAAGCATTAGAAAGTGGTTCTTGGCAAAAATATTCATTTCCTCTGAGAATGCTTCTGAAGGTGGCCCAGGGTGTGTGTGTGTGTGTGTGTCTGTGTGTGTGTCTGTGTGTGTGTGTGTGTGTGTATTTGCGCGCACATGCGAATGCACGCACGACTCTGACCAGGGGTTCACACATGCCCCCCGCCCCCGTGTGTCTTACCTTCTCCACATGGCCAGGCTCTGACCCTTTCTGCTCAGCCCTCCCAGGGCCCTCAGCATCCTCAGGTCCAGCCCAGCCTGTTCGCTGTTGCAGCCCCCTTCCTGCCCTGCGGGACCTGCCCTGGACCCCCAGGCCCCTCCCGCCCCACCTCCACCCCAGCTGCAGCCCTGGTTGGACCTCTGGCAGCTCTCCCACAGGCCATGGGTGCTCTCTTGCTCCCAGCTGTTGCACCTTTTCCCTCTTCCCCCTGCTCACCCTGCGGGGTTCGGCGCTTACCCTGCCTCCTCTGGGAAGCCTGCCCTGAGTCTCTCTCCAGAGGGCAGGTGCCCCTTCTCCTGATCTGCCCCTGCCTCTCACCCCTCTCCCCTCCTCACTCTGCCCCAGCCTTACCAGGCTTTCTGCTCCCCAGCACTGCTGTCTCCGCCCGGCCTCGCGATGTTTGCGCTTGCTGCTCCCTCACCTGGGACCCCCTCCCTCTGCTCTCCCCAGTCGGGCTCCTTCCCAGTTTCAGCTTAACCCCAAACCCCTCCTCCTCCCCTCATTCCATGCGGCACCACCCCCACCCTCCCATCTGGCTTCCACTTCTCATCCACACCCCTGGGCCACTGCTTACCCGTTTCCCTTGTCGCTTGGCCGCCTCGCCCGACTGGAGAGGGACTTCTGTCCGTTCTGTCCCCTGCTGCCCCCCACGCCCAGCCAAGGACCTGCATACAGTGGGTGCTCGTCATCAGGCACGTGGGTGAAGAGAAGCCGGTGGGCTGCTGGGATGGGGTTGGCTGAGCGGACTGTCCCAGCAGGAGCCCTGACGTGCCATTTGCTGCCCTCAGAGCTGGTTACCTGACCCTGTACGGAGTGGAGGCCCTGCCCAGCACCCCTCAGAGCCAGGCCCGGGACCGCGCGCACTCGGCCGACATCTACCAGACCTTCCGCCAGCTCGACTTGCTGCTCCCCAGACTGGCCCGCGGCTCCCTGTCGTCAGGTAAGCTCAGGGCCCAGTGGGGCGTGGGGGGGTGGGGTGTGCGGGGCGGGGAACACTAGCAGAAGGAGCCAGAGGGAGAGCCTGAGCCCAGGTGAAGGAGCCAGGGGCAACATTCTAATGCCCTGTGAGGTGGTGAGATCCCCGTCACTGGGGGTATGCAAGAGCATGGTGCTGGGGAGGCAGGGCTTGGTCCAGAACTAGAGTTCCTGGTAGGAATTCTCATTTAGCACATTGGGGATGGGGCCCGGGAATCTTTTATCGTGTTCCTTTTCTTGTTTAAGAGTTTAGTTCTTTTCAGAAAATGTGTAAGTAGTTCATGCTCATTATAAAAATTTCAATCCATAGAGAATAATATTGAGAGAATTATAGAAGTTCTTCTCCGCCCTCTCCCAAACTCCCACTCCCCTCCACAAAGATAATCACTGTGACCAATTTGGAGTGTATCCTGGCAGAGCTTTCTTCTTAAACAGATATGGATACACACACAGTTGTGTTTTATTTTCACTGCTTTCTACATTTTTTTTTTATTTTTTTATTAACGGAAAGAAAAAAAAAAAGAAATTAGCACAACATTTAGAAATCATACCATTCTACATATGTACTCAGTAATTCTAA
Organism: Tamandua tetradactyla; assembly: GCF_023851605.1. Lineage (NCBI taxonomy): Eukaryota > Metazoa > Chordata > Mammalia > Pilosa > Myrmecophagidae > Tamandua > Tamandua tetradactyla. The sequence goes on from NC_135327.1 coordinate 3,178,604, forward strand.
ACATCATCACATAGATGCATGATCATCGTTTCTTAGTACATTTGCATCGGTTTAGAGGAACTAGCAACACAACAGAAAAAGATATAAAATGTTAATATAAAGAAAAGAAATAAAAGTAGTAATAATAGTAAAAAACAACAACAAACAAACCAACAAGCAAACAAAAACAAAAAAAACCCTATAGCTCAGATGCAGCTTCATTCAGTATTTTAACATGATTACTTTACAATTAGGTATTGTTGTGCTGTCCATTTTTGAGTTTTTGTATTTAGTCCTGTTGCACAGTCTGTATCCCTTCAACTCCAGTTACCCATTGTCTTACCCTGTTTCTAACTCCTGCTGAACTCTGTTACCAATGACATATTTCAAGTTTATTCTCGAATGTCCGTTCACATCAGTGGGACCATACAGTATTTGTCCTTTAGTTTTTGGCTGGATTCACTCAGCATAATATTCTCTAGGTCCATCCATGTTATTACATGGTTCATAAGTTTATCTTGTCTTAAAGCTGTATAATATTCCATCGTATGTATATACCACAGTTTGTTTAGCCATTCTTCTGTTGATGGAGATTTTGGCTGTTTCCATCTCTTTGCAATTGTAAATAACGCTGCTATAAACATTGGTGTGCAAATGTCCATTTGTGTCTTTGCCCTTAAGTCCTTTGAGTAGATACCTAGCAATGGTATTGCTGGGTCGTATGGCAATTCTATATTCAGCTTTTTGAGGAACCGCCAAACTGCCTTCCACAGTGGTTGCACCCTTTGACATTCCCACCAACAGTGGATAAGTGTGCCTCTTTCTCCGCATCCTCTCCAGCACTTGTCATTTTCTGTTTTGTTGATAATGGCCATTCTGGTGGGTGTGAGATGATATCTCATTGTGGTTTTGATTTGCATTTCTCTAATGGCCAGGGACATTGAGCATCTCTTCATGGGCCTCTTGGCCATCCGTATTTCTTCTTCTGGTAGGTGTCTGTTTAAGTCTTTTTCCCATTTTGTAATTGGGTTGGCTGTCTTTTTGTTGTTGAGTTGAATAATCTCTTTATAAATTCTGGATACTAGACCTTTATCTGATATGTTGTTTCCAAATATTGTCTCCCATTGTGTAGGCTGTCTTTCTACTTTCTTGATGAAGTTCTTTGATGCACAAAAGTGTTTAATTTTGAGGAGCTCCCATTTATTTATTTCCTTCTTCAGTGTTCTTGCTTTAGGTTTAAGGTCCATAAAACCACCTCCAGTTGTAAGATCCATAAGATATCTCCCTACATTTTCCTCTAACTGTTTTATGGTCTTAGACCTAATGTTTAGATCTTTGATCCATTTTGAGTTAACTTTTGTATAGGGTGTGAGAGATGGATCTTCTTTCATTCTTTTGCATATGGATATCCAGTTCTCTAGGCACCATTTATTGAAGAGACTGTTCTGTCCCAGGTGAGTTGGCTTGACTGCCTTATCAAAGATCAAATGTCCATAGATGAGAGGGTCTATATCTGAGCACTCTATTCGATTCCATTGGTCGATATATCTATCTTTATGCCAATACCATGCTGTTTTGACCACTGTGGCTTCATAATATGCCTTAAAGTCAGGCAGCGCGAGACCTCCAGCTTCGTTTTTTTTCCTCAAGATGTTTTTAGCAATTCGAGGCACCCTGCCCTTCCAGATAAATTTGCTTATTGGTTTTTCTATTTCTGAAAAATAAGTTGTTGGGATTTTGATTGGTATTGCATTGAATCTGTAAATCAATTTAGGTAGGATTGACATCTTGACTATATTTAGTCTTCCAATCCATGAACACGGTATGCCCTTCCATCTATTTAGGTCTTCTGTGATTTCTTTTAACAGTTTTTTGTAGTTTTCTTTATATAGGTTTTTTGTCTCTTTGGTTAAATTTATTCCTAGGTATTTTATTCTTTTAGTTGCGATTGTAAATGGGATTCGTTTCTTGATTTCTGCCTCAGCTTGTTCATTACTAGTGTATAGAAAAGCTACAGATTTTTGAATGTTGATCTTGTAGCCTACTACTTTGCTGTACTCATTTATTAGCTCTAGTAGTTTTGTTGTGGATTTTTCCGGGATTTCGATGTATAGTATCATATCGTCTGCAAACAGTGATAGTTTTACTTCTTCCTTTCCAATTTTGATGCCTTGTATTTCTTTTTCTTGCCTAATTGCTCTGGCTAGAACTTCCAACACAATGTTGAATAATCGTGGTGATAGTGGACATCCTTGTCTTATTCCTGATCTTAGGGGGAAAGTTTTCAATTTTTCCCCATTGAGGATGATATTAGCTGTGGGTTTTTCATATATTCCCTCTATCATTTTAAGGAAGTTCCCTTGTATTCCTATCTTTTGAAGTGTTTTCAGCAGGAAAGGATGTTGAATCTTCTCAAATGCCTTCTCTGCATCAATTGAGATGATCATGTGATTTTTCTGCTTTGATTTGTTGATATGGTGTATTACATTAATTGATTTTCTTATGTTGAACCATCCTTGCATACCTGGGATGAATCCTACTTGGTCATGATGTATAATTCTTTTAATGTGTTGTTGGATACGATTTGCTAGAATTTTATTGAGAATTTTTGCATCTATATTCATTAGAGAGATTGGTCTGTAGTTTTCTTTTTTTGTAATATCTTTGCCTGGTTTTGGTATGAGGGTGATGTTGGCTTCATAGAATGAATTAGGTAGTTTTCCCTCCACTTCGATTATGTTGAACAGTTTGAGGAGAGTAGGTACTAATTCTTTCTGAAATGTTTGATAGAATTCACATGTGAAGCCGTCTGGTCCTGGACTTTTCTTTTTAGGGAGCTTTTGAATAACTAATTCAATCTCTTTACTTGTGATTGGTTTGTTGAGGTCGTCTATTTCTTCTTGAGTCAAAGTTGGTTGTTCATGTCTTTCCAGGAACCTGTCCATTTCTTCTAAATTGTTGTATTTATTAGCGTAAAGTTGTTCATAGTATCCTGTTATTACCTCCTTTATTTCTGTGAGGTCAGTAGTTATGTCTCCTCTTTCATTTCTGATCTTATTTATTTGCATCCTCTCTCTTCTTCTTTTTGTCAATCTTGCTAAGGGCCCATCAATCTTGTTGATTTTCTCATAGAACCAACTTCTGGTCTTATTGATTTTCTCTATTGTTTTCATGTTTTCAATTTCATTTATTTCTGCTCTAATCTTTGTTATTTCTTTCCTTTTGCTTGCTTTGGGATTAGTTTGCTGTTCTTTCTCCAGTTCTTCCAAGTGGACAGTTAATTCCTGCATTTTTGCCTTTTCTTCTTTTCTGATAAAGGCATTTAGGGCAATAAATTTCCCTCTTAGCACTGCCTTTGCTGCGTCCCATAAGTTTTGATATGTTGTGTCTTCATTTTCATTTGCCTCTAGGTATTTACTAATTTCTCTTGCAATTTCTTCTTTGACCCACTTGTTGTTTAAGAGTGTGTTGTTGAGCCTCCATGTATTTATGAATTTTCTGGCACTCCGCCTATTATTGATTTCCAACTTCATTCCTTTATGATCCGAGAAAGTGTTGTGTATGATTTCAATCTTTTTAAATTTGTTAAGACTTGCTTTGTGACCCAGCATATGGTCTATCTTTGAGAATGATCCATGAGCACTTGAAAAAAAGGTGTATCCTGCTGTTGTGGGATGTAATGTCCTATAAATGTCTGTTAAGTCAAGCTCATTTATAGTAATATTCAGGTTCTCTATTTCTTTATTGATCCTCTGTGTAGATGTTCTGTCCATTGATGAGAGTGGTGAATTGAAGTCTCCAACTATTATGGTATATGTGTCTATTTCCCTTTTCAGTGTTTGCAGTGTATTCCTCACGTATTTTGGGGCATTCTGGTTTGGTGCGTAAATATTTATGATTGTTATGTCTTCTTGCTTAATTGTTCCTTTTAATAGTATATAGTGTCCTTCTTTGTCTCTTTTAGCTGTTTTACATTTGAAGTCTAACTTGTTGGATATTAGTATAGCCACTCCTGCTCTTTTCTGGTTGTTATTTGCATGAAATATCTTTTCCCAACCTTTCACTTTCAACCTATATTTATCTTTGGGTCTAAGATGTGTTTCCTGTAGACAGCATATAGAAGGATCCTGTTTTTTAATCCATTCTGCCAGTCTATGTCTTTAAATTGGGGAATTCAGTCCATTGACATTTAGAGTTATTACTGTTTGGATAATATTTTCCTCTACCATTTTGCCTTTTGTATTATATATATCATATCTGACTTTCTTTCTTTCTACACTTTTCTCCATGTCTCTCTCTTCTGTCTTTTCGGTTCTGACTCTAGTGCTTCCTTTAGTATTTCTTGCAGAGCTGGTCTCTTGGTCACAAATTCTCTTAGTGACTTTTTGTCTGAGAATGTTTTAATTTCTCCCTCATTTTTGAAGGACAATTTTGCTGGATATAGGAGTCTTGGTTGGCAGTTTTTCTCTTTTAGTAATTTAAATATATCATCCCACTGTCTTCTAGCTTCCATGGTTTCTGCTGAGAAATCTATACATAGTCTTATTGGGTTTCCCTTGTATGTGATGGATTGTTTTTCTCTCGCTACTTTCAAGATCCTCTCTTTCTCTTTGACCTCTGACATTCTAACTAGTAAGTGTCTTGGGGAACGCCTATTTGTGTCTAATCTCTTTGGGGTGCGCTGCACTTCTTGGATCTGTAATTTTAGGTCTTTCATAAGAGTTGGGAAATTTTCAGTGATAATTTCTTCCATTAGTTTTTCTCCTCCTTTTCCCTTCTCTTCTCCTTCTGGGATACCCACTACACGTATATTTGTACAGTTCACATTGTCCTTGAGTTCCCTGATACCTTGTTCAAATTTTTCCATTCTTTTCCGGATAGTTTCTGTTTCTTTTTGGAATTCAGATGTTTCATCCTCCAAATCACTAATTCTATCTTCTGTCTCTTTAAATCTGTCATTGTAGGTATCCGTTGTTTTTTCCATCTTTTCTACTTTATCTTTCACTTCCATAAGTTCTGTGATTTGTTTTTTCAGTTTTTCTATTTCTTCTTTATGTTCAGCCCATGTCTTCTTCATGTCTTCCCTCAGTTTATCGATTTCGTTTTTGAAGAGGTTTTCCATTTCTGTTCGTATATTCAGCATTAGTTGTTTCAACTCCTGTATCTCATTTGAACAATTGGTTTCTTCGTTTGACTGGGCCATATGTTCAATTTTCTGAGCGTGATCCGTTATCTTCTGCTGGCGTCTGGGGATTTAGTCAGATTTCCCCGGGTGTTCAACCCCACAGGTTGAAAGATTTTTCTGTGCAATCTCTGGGTTCTGTTTTTCTTATCCTGCCCAGTAGGTGGCGCTCGTGGCACACGTTTGTCTGTGGGTTCCACCAGTGAAAGTTGCTGTGGGTCCTTTAACTCTGGAAAATTCTCGCCGTAGGGGAGGTTCGGCAGCCGAAGCGTCTTGGAAGAATGCCAGCCGGCCTGGGGTTCCGAATGCGGGGAGGGTCGCTGGCCGCCACAGCACGGGAGAGCGTCCGGCCGAATTAGCTAGTCGGCCCGGGGCACCAAGCGTGGCGGGAGGGCGCCAGCTGTCGCAGCCCGGGAGAGTGCACTATTCCCAGCCGACGGGGGAGTCACGTGTTTGGAAGGGATCCCCCGGTCACTGTTCTCCGCAGTCTGGGGATTTCCGACCCAACTATCTCAGTTGTTCTGGGGGGCCTCGTGTGGTGGGGGCACCAGCCGTCGTGGCCTAAGGGGACCGCCTGTCCAATTCTACCAGCTGGCCTGGGAAGGTGGAAGGGAGGGACTCCGGTCGGTTGCCGTCCCACCCAGGAAAGCCCGTGCCCCTTGGTGATCTCACCGGAGCTGGTTCTCCCAGATAGTCAGCCGTTCCAGGATGGGGTACGCCGTCCCTTTGCTCTCCCTCGTGGCTCCGGCAGCTGCTCTGTATTATCTCCACTCCCCCAGTAGCTGTTCTGGAGGAGGAAAGGTGAGGGCGGCAAGGCTGTAGAGGCTGGTGGTGGAGGAGCCGGTGAAGGCAGGGGAAGAGGGCACCGTGGTGGTTGGAGAGCCGCCGGAGCAGGAGGGGGAGGAGGAGGGGAGAAGGAGGGCGGGCGGGCCGGTGAAGAAAGAGAGGGGAGAAGCTGCTTTCTACATTTAATAGTTTTCTTCTTCTTTTTTTTTCTAACTGAGATATAATTTACACACAGGGAAGTAGACATATCTTTAGTGCACAGGTCAGATCTAGATATAAACATTTAGTGCCTTTTCCCAGACGTCCTGCTGCACTGATTTCTGTAACTTCAGGTTAGTTCTGCCTGGTCATGAACTTGCTATCAATGAAACGATACAGGATGTGCCCTTTCTTGTCTGGCTTTTGTCACTCCACGTAGTGCTTGTGAATTCATCCACGTGGCTGAGTGTGTCAGTGGGTTGTTCTTCACTGCTGCGTGGTAGTGCATTAGGGTCAGTTACCATCATGTTTTATCCATTTACCAGTTGATGGGCATTTGGGGAGTTCCCAGATCTGGGCTGTCGTGAATCGGGCTCTTATGAATTAGGTTGTCGGGAGAAACTTGCGCGTATCTGTGGGCTCCTCCCGGGTGTCCACCCTGCACTGGAGAGCCTGGATGTCATCCTGGAGGGTTATCCTGTCGCCCAGGGCTTTCTTGCTCTCCACGGCTCAGAACCTGCCTGCCTGGGACTGTAAAAACCCTCCTCACTCACCTTAGTGGCTGCAGAGGGGAGTCGGTGCTGGGGAGAGGTTCCTGCTGACTCAGGGTCAGGGACCCGGGCCACTGTGTCTCCAGGGGAGGACTCTGGGAACAAGTCCACTGGGAGGGAGCAGAGACCGGCCAGCTCCCAGGCCCCGGTTCCGTGTGTCCTGGCCTTGGACGCTGGAGCACAGGCCTCCTTCGGGAGCCGTCTGCTGCTTCCTTGCAGGTGACCTTCGCAAGCTGCTCTTTCAGCCCAGATTCTTTCTCTGGAGGGGCCAGGTGAGGGGAGTGGTCAGGTTAAACCTGGCTCAGATGGCCCCATTTTAGCAGCTTCGCCTCCTGCCCGTGTTTCCTCTGTGCCTCCATGACCTATGAGTGGGGCGCCAGCCGGGCCTACCTAGAGGTGGTCGCTGGGGATTGGGCCGTACACCCACGAGAGGCATGCCCAGGTCCCCACCCCGTGCTGGGGAGACCCACCGGTGAACGGGACCCTTGAAGCTGCTTCAGGTCAGGTGCCCGGGCGGAAGGAGGGTGGGCCTCAGCCCAATGCGGCTCAAGTCCTTAAAGGCAAAGGAAACTGGACTTGGAAGAAGAAGCCCCAGGGAGCAGCCGGAAGCCGGGAGGCAACAGAACCAGAAGAGGAGAGAGAAGGGGCTGCGGGGGTGGCCATGGGCAGGAAAAGCCAAGGAGCGCCCAAGGCTGCTGCTCAATGACCCGTACTGTGGCATCTCAGCAGCAGAAGAAACTCAAGCAGTGGCTATTAAGATTGCTTATAATAATAAGAAAAACCACCACTTGCTTAGCATTTACCAAGTGCCAGACGCCGCCTTAAGCATTGGCTCATTCAGTGCTCCCAATGGGTCATTACCTCGTTTTGTTTATTTATATATTTTTAAAAACACATTATTAGTTTTGTTTAAATGATGAAAGAAACATTCTTGTGGCTAACAATTCAGAGGTGTAAAAAATAATACTAATGTTCCCTCTTCCACCGAGGTGAAGCTGCCTAACTTTCCATAGTGCCCTGTGGAAACCAATATTAATGCACTAAGATATAGCCCTATGCAGTGTTTTGTGTATTTTAAAAAATACAAGTGAATATACATTTCTAGAGTGGTTCTCAGTGTGCTTATATAAAAGAATTGCATTTTATTTATTATTTGAAACTTGCTTTTTTTTTCAACATAACAATATAACTGGACATTCTTTTCTGCCAATGCAAACATCTTCTAGAGGTACTAGTCAATGCAATTAGACAAGAGAAATCAATTACCCATGTAAGAATGGGTAAAGAAGAAGTGAAATTATCTCTATTTGCAAATGATCTGAAACTATAATTAGAAACCCCAGAAAGTTAATGATAAAATTAAGTCAAGCAACGAAAGAATGCAAAGTAGAAGGATATAAAATTAACATAAAGATACAGACATCTTTTGTATAAAATTAACATAAAAATATAAGCATTGGCATGCCTGTGCCAATGTTTAGAGTTAACCATCCTCTGATATAGGTAGTTTGCTTTTTTTTTTTTTTTTGCTATTACAGTAGTATATTTTAGTACTTGTATCAGTTCTACCATCTCCTACTTTTATTTCTCTCTGACAATTTTCTGGAAGTGGGTTTGCCAGGTCAAAGGGCATACACATTACAATTTTTATTGTCTATTGCCACATCATTTCCAAAACCTTGGAGCAGCTCAAATGCCTACCAAAAGGGAATGAGTCTGCTCATTTCCCCACCAGATGTTATCAGTCTTTTCATTTGTCTGACAAGTAGAGGCGGGTAATAAAGTATTTTAATTTGCATTTTCCTACAACATAGTTCTTGTCTTTAAAATCACTCCAATCTGATGGGCAAGAAAGAGCATCTGCTTGATGTGGGTTTTCCTGACTGTGGGGATGAAGCATCTTTTTGTGTTTCACCAGGCATTTGCATTTCCTGTGACCCTTCTCTTTTTGGAGGCAGTTCAAAATCTTATTGAACCCTGCTGTGCAGGTTTGAAAGAATACATGGTCCTCTAGAAAAGCCATGTTTTCATCAAAATCCCATTTTGTAAAGGCAGAATAATCCCTATTCAATACTGTATGTTTGAAACTGTAGTCAGATCATCCCCTAGAGATGTGATTTAATCAAGAGTGGTTGTCAAGCTGGATTAGGTGGGTCTTGATAAATTTCTGGAGTCCAATAAAAGAGGAAACATTTTGGAGAATGAAAGAGATTCAGGGAGAGCAGAGCAGAATGACATAGCCACAAGAAGCAGAGTCCACCAGCCAGCAACCTTTGGAGATGAAGAAGGAAGATGTCTCCTTGGGAGCTTCATGAAACAGGAAGGCAGGAGAGAAAGCTAGCAGATATTGCTGTGTTCACCATGTGCCTTTCCAGATAAGAGAGAAACTCTGTGTTCACCATGTGCCCTTCCATTTGAGAGAGAAATCCTGAACTTCCTCGGCCTTCTTGAACCAAGGTATTTTTCCCTGGATGCCTTAGATTGGACATTTCTATAGACTTGCTTTAACTGGGATATTTTCTCACCCTTAGAACTATCAACTAGCAACTTATTAAATTCCCCTTCTTAAAAGCCATTCTGTTTCTGGTATATTGCATTCCGGCAGCTAGCAAACTAGAACACCTGCTGTCAGTGCCTGAAGGTTAATGTTATTATCCCCATTTTGCAGATGAGGAAACTGAGGCTCAGAGAGGTGAAGTCATTTGTCAAAGACGCACATGGCAGGTGGCAGAACTAGCAAGAGGGAAACTTGATCATCTGGCGTATAGAAGGCGCTCAATAAACATCCCAGCACTAATTGCTTCTCCAGGAGGGATTGGTATTCTCCATTATCCTTTCCTCTATGTAGATGCTCCAGGAGAGTCTGTGTAGATGCAGATGGGGCACCTGCCAGCATCGTGCAGTGAGCGGGGCGCTGCGTATAGGAGGGCTGCGCCTCCCCGTGTGGACAGCAGTGGCGGTAGTGGGGCAGGCTCCTCGCCTGGCAGGACGGTGCGGGGGCGGGGGGGGGGAGCTGCGGGACGTGGTGCAACCCGCAAAGCAGCCCTCCTCGGAATGTCAAATGCACGCCCCTTTGATCCTGAGCTTCCACTTCTGGAGGTTTCCTGCGGAGATGCTTGCACACATGTGCAGGCTCACTGGGGCATTGCTGGGAATAGGAGACTCTGGGAACAACTTAAGGGTCCATCCGCAGGGGGTGGGGGCGGTGGGGGATGAAATACATTGGGTTTCCTAGAAAGGGGAGCGCGGCCACCCCCACAGGAGGGGTGAGGCGCTGTGCGACGAGAGCGCCAGGGAGCAAAGTGGTGGGCCAGCAGGTGCCACTTGTGGTTTTTAAACAGGTGGGCACAGGTATGCCTTAAACAGGTGGGCACAGGTATGCCTTAAACAGGTGGGCACAGGTATGCCTTAAACAGGTGGGCACAGGTACGCATGAATCAGGTAAGCATTTTGCTTATAATGGCATGGAGGGAGACTGGCTTGTACACTACACCCAACTGAACTCTTAGAATTTCTTCTTTTTAAATTATTATTATTTTTGCCATGTGCATGCATTATTCCTCCTTCACTTTTTAAAAACTTTTTTATTGCATAATATATATACAAAGCAAAGAAATAAAAAAGCAATAATTTTCAAAACATTCTTCAAAAAGTGGTTACAGGACAGATCCCCTCTCATATTTTTCCTTTTAGCTGCTCCAGAATATAGGAGGGTAGCTATATTCTGATGATAAAAAAAGTACTTTTTTAATCATCACAATCGACTCTTTTTTTCCTTCTCTTTTTGTGAACAATAACATATATACAAAAAGCTGTAAGTTTCAAAGCACGGCGCTGCAATTAGTTGTAGAACATATTTCAGACTTTGACATGGGTTACAATTTCACAGCTTTAGGTTTTTACTTCTAGCTGCTCTAAAATACTGGAGACTGAAGGAGATATCAGTTTAATTATTCAGCATTCATATTCATTTGTTAAGTCCTGTCTTCTATGTATAACTCCACCATCACCTTTGATCTTTCCATCCCTCTCTTTTGGGTTGTTTGGGCTATGGCAATTCTAAATTTTTTATATTGGAAGGGGTTGTCACTGATATCCTCCTCAGACAGTTAGGGTTTTGGAGACAGATAAACGGAGCCCCAGGCTAAGGATCGGCTTTTTTCCTGGAAAACTGATTTTGTTGGATTATTTTGAAGGACTATTTTACTTGAATATTGTTTTCTTGTTTGTTTTTGGAAAAGATATTATTTTATTAAAGAATCACAGAGTCTAGTGCAAGAGTCTATTACATTTTTTTTTTTTTTTTTTTTTAAGGAAAGACAGAGAGAAGGAAGGAATGATAGAAGGAAGGAAGGAAGAAAGGGAAACATCTTTTTTAAACATTTTCTTGTATTCTGTTTCTCCGTTTTTGTTACATGGGCTGGGGCCGGGAATCGAACCGAGGTCCTCCGGCATAGCAGGCAAGCACTTTGCCCGCTGAGCCACCGCGGCCCGCCCAAGAGTCTATTACATTTTAAAGGTGCAACACGGTTTCGAAGGCGTGTCTCCACTGGCGGCCTCTGGACTGTGCCTCCCAAGTCTCCAGGGGCGAGAGGGTTTCCAAGGGGGAATGTGAGAGGCGTGCAAGCCGGGCCTCCTTGTGTTGCCACGGGGAGACTGAGGCTCAGAGAGAGACAGGGCCCGGCCAAGGCCACACAGCACGGCAGGTCTGCAGCGTGGCCCTGCCTCTCCTGCCTTCCTCCACCGGCCTTGCAGGGACCGCGCTGACCCACGGCCACGGGGCCTGGTACACCTCATAGGAATGGCGGGAACGTGGCAGGTACCTACGGGAACCCAGCCTGTGCCGTCTGCACTCCCAACCACCCTGAGTTAGTTGGCCCTTTTTACAGTTGGGGGCATTGAGGCTCAGTAGCACGAAACGCTAGAAGGGGCCGAGCTGGAGTTTCATCCTGGGTCTCTCTGGCTGCAAACTGTGTGCTCTTCATTTCACAATGTGTTGTTATTTCTTATTTATATACTTTCTCCTTGGAATAATAATCCAGCTAACGCGTATTAAGCTTCCTGATTTATCCTCTATTTTTATTCATATTTTTACCTAACAGAACATCTTTATTGAATATTTCTTATTTTTAGGTGTTATTTTCAAATATAGCTAACATTTATTAAGCCTGTGCCAGGCACTGGTGACATGTTTCAGACATGTGAACACATTTAAACATACGCAGTCCTGTGCGGTGGGTACTCTAATGAGCCCAGTTTATAGGGGAGAAAACTGAGGCTCCGACAGTGGGTGACTGTTCAAGGCCAAGTGCTCTGCCCCTGGAAACATAAGATCATATTCCAGGACAGGGACATTCTCTTTGACCATAGTCCCTCTGAATTGGCGCCCGGGGCAGTGCAGCAGCGGGTTTGGCGGTCTCTCTGGAGCCCGGCTCGGCCCAGTGGAAGCAGGAACCCTCTCAGGGCTGCAGGTCGAGGTGCCAGCCACAGCGCCCCGGGGGCCGCGCCCTCCCTCCCGTGCCATCTGGTTTTTTTTTCTGTGTCATCTGTTTGAGGTGTGTACTGAGCTTTTTGAAACTGTATATCATGTTCCACCCGAGATTTTTCATTGGGGAGGGGGTTGATTGATTTTATTATTTAATTTTTGTGTAGGTGTCGCATGGTCCTCACATTAACAATATAAACCCAGTGACGTGAAGAGTCTCCCCCATCTCAGCACCCGCTTCCACCCAGACCCCACCTGCCACAGTCAGGTGCCTTCATGGGTGCGTGTGGATCCTTCCGGGGTTCCTTTGTGCAAATGCAATGAGTGTGACCATCTTCTTATTTTTCTCTTTATTTTCTACAAAATCCCACGCACACACTGTTATGGGCACTCTGCTTTCTCCTGACAGTATGTAGCAGCAACAGCTAAGGCTCGGGACGCGCCCTGCCCGGCCGCCTGCTCTAATCCACGGTCGCCGCGCAGGGGGGAAACCGAGGCTCAGAGGGGGTGTCCGCGTCTCGCGGGCGGTCAGAGGAAGCCTTGGCACTTGGCCCCGGTCGTGATCTCAGCCCTGGCCCTGGCTCGCCCTCTCTTGTGGAGACCTTTCTGGAGCAGGAGAGAGGGTGCACTGGCCGGGCACTTCCCTTTTTGCCAAGAATAGGAAACACGCTTTTTTCCCTTTAAAATTAATGCTTTTACTTAAAGTTGTTGGTGTTTCTGCTCCTATAAACTTAACCACTCTAACCTCTAAACAATTTAGTTTTCTTGTGATCAAGGAAAGGGCCCCTCTGGTGGAATCACATAGAAACTTTCTTGTGTTTGTCTGCTAATTGATTATTGTATGTAAATCTGCTTTGTAGTGCCCTGAGACAAGCAGTTTCTTTTTCAATTCCTTTTATGTATAAATGTACTTCTGTTGGAATATGTATTATTATATTTACTAAATGCTACCCCTTCAGCCACTTATTTTGCTTTAAGTGCTTTATAAGCCTTAAATAATGCCTTTTATTCAGTAAACTTGAATTCTTCCACAAATACAAATTATCGTGTAAACTGAACTAAAAGATGATAAAAGGGAGAGGTTGAAGTTATTCTGTGTTCTTCCCTTCTCTTTACTGGTTGGAACAAAGTTTTTGAATCCTAAGATGCTTTGAGAGGGAGAAGAAAATCCTTAGATTTTTGTTGTTGCTGTTATTGTTTTGAATCTTCATTTGCCGGTCCCTGGCTGACTGGGTGGGGGGGTGCCTGTTAAAGGAAATGTCACTCAGAAGCTTCCCGTGGGTTTGTCCCCTCGACTTTCATTGCAAAAGGAAAATTGTACTAGGTGTGGTTTTACCAGATTCCCTCACTGAGGTAGCTATAATAGGCTGTATCCAAAAAGGAAAAAAAAACACACGCAATTTAGTAGAAATAAAATGTGTTCTATAATGTATGCCTGTGCCACTGGGTTTTTCTAGCCCAAGTACTCAGAGTAAATGTGTGTAAGCAGCAGTTCATTGTGGATTTGGGGCTGACTTGTTATCTTGCTAACATCTGCTGCAGCCTCCTGCTATGGTGCTCCCTTTACTGCATTTCCCAGATGCCCTTGCATCAGGACTTTGGGTGTCACTTGGTTTTTGTCGATCCGATGCATTGTATAAAGCCCGCGCGGCATTCGTTTTGTGGGTGGGGGTCACACATGGAGGGCCCCAGGAGCTGGTGGCTCTCTTGGCTGCCCAGTTCCTGGAAGAACAAGCTAGAGTTTGTTTCTTCTCTCCTTCCAGCAATGCTCTAGGCCATTTAACCTCCTGCGGTGCAGTCATTTCCATCTGTGGGTCTGTTAGTGAATCATGGCATCAACTCAATGGGCTGTGACCAGCATTTTAAACATTGAATGGAAAGACAGGCTGGTACATGTCAGCAGGGAAGACAATGTGGAAATTGTTTGAATTACATCTTTATGGAAGCGTGTGTGTACTGGGTGTACGTATGATGTAATTACTTCTGCAGTCATACCATTTCAGCACTGCTATAACAAATCCTTTTCTGCTAAAAAAAAAAAACAAAAATCAGAAGATTGCATGGACCCTGGACTTCAGCTCCTCGGGGGGCCTAGGCCTCTGGCTGTGCTGGGCCCTGCTCTCCTGCCCCCACCCCTCCCCGCCATCCTGGTGGCACGGCCCCTCGGTGGCCAACGGGTGGTCCCTGATGCCGCAGGTGGGCGATGTTGGGCTGCACCTGCTCTCGCAGGCCCCACGTGCTCGTGGCTGCCGCTGCCCCTGGCTCGGACCTAGATGGAGAAACGCTGCCTGCGTTTCTTGTCCTTCCCCGCTGCGTAAAGAAGCACCATCCATTTCGTGAATGCTATCGAGCACCTACTCTGGGTCAGGTGCTGGGCACAGAGAGCTGGATAAACTGGACAAGCCCCACCTGCCCAGGAGACAGGGCCCCTCGCTCCTTCCCAGGGGGATGAGATGCACATAAAGCAAGTCAGCATTTAAAGGGCTTAATAACAGCCAACAAATTAGACCTTGAGTCAAGCACTATTATAAAAGACAAAGAAGGACATCATCTGTTAAGAGTCAATTAACCAAGAAGATTTAAGCATTATGAACGTATATGCCAAAATATATGAGGCAGATCTTGACAAAATTAGAGGAAGAAATAGAAAGTTCTACAGTAACAGTTGGAGGTATCGATATGCCACTTTCAGCATCTAAAGAGGAGATCAATAAGGAGGTAAGGACCTGATCAGCACTGCAGCCAGCCAGGCTGGCCCAACACGGTGGACCAAGCACCCAGCAACGGCCAACACCACGCTCTCTCAAGTGCACATGGCTTGTTCTTTAGCATGGACTAGGTGGTAAGACACAAAAGAAGTCTAAATAAATTCTTAAATATTAGAATCATAAAAAGTTACCACGCTGACTACCATGGAATGAAGCTAGAAACTAATAACAGAAGGAAAAACTGGAAAATTTACATATGTGGATATTAAACAGCATACTCATAAACAACCAGGAGGTTAAATAAATTACAAGGTAAAGTAGGAAATACTTAGGGACAAGTGAAAATAAAGGCAAAACATACCAAAACAATGGGATGCAGGGAAGGCAGTGCTCAGAAGGAAATTTGTAGCCATGAATGCCTAAGAAAGATTTCAAATTAATAACTTAAATTTACATTGCAATGAACTAGAAATCCAAAGTTAGCAGAAGAAAGGAAATAATAATCGAGCAGAGATAAATGAAATAGAGAATAAAAAAGACATTAAGAGAATAAACAAAACAAAAAGTTGATTCTGTGAAAAAAATCAACAAAATCAATAAACCTTTTGCTAGGCTAACAAGAGAGAGAAAGACACAAATAACTAAAATCAGAAAGAAAAATGGTAATACCACTATTAATCTAATAAAAGTAAAAAGGATTATAAGAGAATATTATAAATAACTGTATGCCAACAAACTAGATAATATAAAAGACATGGAAAAATTCCTAGAAATACATCAATTATCCAGATTAGCTCAAGAAAAAGTAGAAAACATCAACAAACAAGTATAGAGATTGAATCAATAACCAAAAACCTTCCACCAAAGAAAAGTTCTTTGGTGGGACCAGATAGTTTCACTGGCGAATTCTCCCACACATTTAAAGAATTAATGCCAATCCTTTTCAAACTCTTCCAGAGAATTCAAGAAGAGGGAACACTTCTTAATTCATTTTATGAAACCAGCATTACTGTGGTCCCAAAGTCTAGTAAAGACAATACAAGAAAAGAAAATACAGACCAATTTCCCTTATGATTATAGATACAAAAAATATCCTTAACACAATATTAGCAAAAAGACTCCAATGGCATATTAAAAGATTATGCACTATGGCCAAGTGGGATTCATCGCAGGAATGCAAGGATGGTTCAACATACAAAGATGAATCAATATAATACACTGCACAAACAGAATGGAGGCAAAAGTACCTCATGATTATCTCTATAGGTGCAGAAAATGCATTTGACAAAGTCAAGCACCCTTTCTTGATGAAACTACTCTGAAAAATAGGAATAGATAGGAACATCCTCACCATGATAAAAGGGCTTTTATGAAGGAAAAACCACAGTTAATGTAATACTCAATGGTGAAAGACTCAAGGAACCCCCTCAGATCAGGAGCTGGACAAGGATGCCCGCTCACCACTGCTGTTTATCATTGTACTAGAAGTTCTAGCCAGAACAACTAGGCAAGAAAAAGAAATAAAAGGCATCCAAATTGGAAAGGAAGAAGTAAAACTATCTCTATTTGCAGATGATCTGATCTTACATACAGAAAACACAAAAGAAATCTTAAAAATTATTACAGCTGATAAATAAATTCAGCAAAGTGGCAGGTGCAAGATCAACGTGCACAAAAAAAGCAATTGTGTTCCTAGACACGAGCAATAAACAATCCAAGGAGGAAACTAAGAAAACACTTCCATTTACAATAGCATCTAAAATAATAAAATATCTTAGAATAAATTTAACTAGGGTACAAAAGACTTGTAAACTAAAACCTACAAAACACTGCTGAAATAAATTGAAGAAGACCTAAATAAATGGCAAGACATCCCATGTTCATGAATTGGAAGAATGAACGCTGTTAATACGTCAGTATTACCAAAACAATATGCACATCCAATGCAATACTTATTAAAATTCCAGCATTCCTTTTTGCAGAAATGGAAGAACTGATCCTCAAATTTATATGGAACTGCAAGGGGCCACAGTTCACCAAAACCGTCTTGGAAAAGAGCCAGGTTGGAGGGCTCACACTTCCCAGCTTCACATTGGATTGCAAAGTGACAGTAATCAAAGCAGGGTGGTACTGGCACAGAGCTAGACAAATAAATCAGTGGAACAGAATTGGGAGCCCAGAAATAGAACCCCATATCTGTGGCCAATTGATTTTTGACAGGAGTGCTAAGTGCTCGCAGTGGGGAAAGACGAGTGTCTTCAAGAAATGGTGTTGGGTAAGCGGGATGTCCCCACACAGAAGAATGAGCTCAGACTAACCCATACACCGTAATACACAAAGTCAACCCAAAGGAATTAGAAACCCAAATATTAAAGCTAAAACTATGAAAGTCTTGGAAGATAAAATAGGGGTCAGTCTTCATGACCTGGGATTCCATTATGGGGTCTGAGATATGATACCAAAGCAACAGAAAAGCAGTAGATAAATTTGATTTCATCAATTTAAACTTTTTGTGCTTTGAAGGAAATTATCAAGAAACTGGAGACACAACCTACAGAATGGGAGAAAATAGTTTCATGCCATATACTGGATAAGGATTTAATATCCAGTATATATTAAAAAAAAAAAAAAAAAAAAAACAACTCCTGTGTGCTGGTCTGAATCTGTGGTGGACCCCAGAAAAGCCTTGCCCTTTAATTCTCATTCAGGTTTGCTGGGTGGGAGCATCTTGATTGTTCCCTTGGAGATGTGACCCACCCAATTGTGGGTGGAAATTTTTGATTAGATGATTTCCGTGGAGTCTGTCTCCACCCACTGAAAGTGGAGTTGCTTACTGGAATCCTTTAAAAGAGGAAACATTTTGGAGACAGTCCCTTTTGGTAGAGCCACGAGAAAGCCAGCAGATGCCGCCATGTTCACCATGTGCCCTTCCAGCTGAGAGAGAAACGTTGAACATCATCAGTCTTCTTGAACCAAGAGAAGAAGATGACAGTGTGTTCACCATATGCCCTTCCAGATGACAGAGGAACTCTGACCGTGTTCACCAGGTGCCTTCTCAGCTGAGAGAGAGACCCTGAACTTCAATGGCCTTCTTGAACCAAGGTATCTTTCCCTGGATGCCTTTGATTGGACATTTCTATAGACTTGTTGTAATTAGAAACACAGCGCTGCGGCAGGTGGGCCTGTTAGAACCCGGCTGTCATTTTCCAGCTGTGGGACTTCCGGGAAGGATCTTTTCACGTCTCAGTGTCCCATCTGTAAAGTGGGGAAGTAAAAGAACCTGAATTAAAGGGTAGTTGTGGTCACTAAGCAAAATGAATACAAGGGTTTGCTCGGCATGCTGCCTGACGCTGGGCGAGGGAAGCCCTTGATGAGCGGTTGCTGTTCTCCTCACTATTGTCATCGCAAGTGTTCTTACAAAGAGGAATTAGAGACCCTCGGAAATCCTTCTTTTCCTTATCCACTTTACGCAAACCTGCTGGAAAATTTTCCCTCCGGGATGATTAATTATTTAAAAAGGAATTCCAGCCTCAGCATCCCCAGTCTGCTTCTGTTCCCAGGTCCGGTTTCCTCCCCAGCGTTAGGCATCTGGCATCTGGTTTCTGTGCCGTCCTGCCTCCCTGCCCGCCCGCCTGCCAGGGAACCTCTTTTCCTCTCCCCCACCCTGACTTCCCGGGGCTCAGTGTGTATAAAAACCATCTAAAATTCCTGGAAATGAAGTACATGCTTACTGAAAACCAAAACAGGATTCAGGATAAATTCTAGACCAGAAACAGAGAATTACTTAATTGGGAGATGGTGCTAAGGAATGAATGAATATTGTGCACAGAGAAGGAAAGAAATAGGGGCTCCGCTGGATTTGCCAGTGAATGGGCCTGTCCCTGCAGGCTCCTGCCCTTGGGACCCCCCAGCCCCACGGGAGGCCAGGGCTGGGTGGTCTCGGCAGGGGGTCACATCCACACCTACCACCCTCTATGCTCTGTCCCTCAGGGGATAAGGACCACATGTGCAAGGTCAAAGGTCGCCTGTGGAAGCTGCTGTCCCCCGCCAAGCTGGCCACCCGGGCGCAGCGGAGCGGCTGGCTGGAGAGTTACCTGCTGTACCTGGAGGAGACAGGTGTGCCGGAGGAGATGCAGGCGCGGGCCCTGGTGCTGCAGCTCTGGGCCACACAGGTGGGTGTGTGGGTGTGCCAGGCGTGTGTGTGTGATTTGGGGCACACACAGGTGCTTGAGAGGTGCACATATAGGGGTGTGGGCATGTTTGCATGCACGAGTGCATGTGAGATTGCGTCCTCGCGTGTGCAAGTAGACGTGTAGTCGGTGTCTTTGTGCTTTGGGGTGTGTGCACATGCATGAAGTGTGTATTTGTGAGTGATTGCCAGCGGGAGCGCACTTGTGGGTGTGTGTACACACCAGCTCCCCAACTTTCTTAACTGCCAAACATCATCTAACCAGGATCATACACTTCATAAAATTAAAACAATTTTTTTATTTGAAAGAATATCAACATACAAAAGTGGTATGAATAGTTTAATGGACTCTTATATATACTTGTTCTAGTTTGCTAGCTGCCGGAATGCAATATACCAGAAACAGAATGGCTTTTAAAAAGGGGAATTTAATGAATTGCTAGTTTGCAGTTCTAAGGCCGAGAAAATGTCCCGATTAAAATAAGTCTGTGGAAATGTCCAGTCTAAGGCATCCAGGGAAATATACCTTGGTTCAAGAAGTTTGGGGTTTCTCAAGTGAGAAGGCACATGGCAAACACGGTCAGGGTTTCTCTCTCATCTGGAAAGGCACATGGCGAGCACAGCGTCATCTGCTAGCTTTCTTTCCTGGCTTCCTGTTTCATGAAGCTCCCCGGGAGGCGTTTTCCTTCATCTCCAAAGGTCTCTGCTCTCTCTGAATCTCTTTCATTCTCCAAAATGTTTCCTTTTTTATAGGACTTCAGAAACTAATCAAGCCCCACCCAAATGGGTGGAGACATGTCCTCACCTAATCTAGTTTAATAACCACTCTTGATTAAATCATGTCTCCAGGGAGTTGATCTGATTACAGTTTCAAATGTGTGATACTGAATAGGGAGTAAAAGAAACAGCTGTCTTTACGAAATGGGATTAGGATTAAAACATGGCTTTTCTAGGGGACATATATAATTTCAAACCAGCACAATACTTTACCTTGATTCCCCAGTTGTTAATGTTTACCTTATTTGGTTTCGCTCTTACTGTGATTATTTTATTGAATCATTCGCAAATAAGTTGCAGACGCTCTACCCCAATGACTTTCACATGTGCATTTCCTAAGAGGACGAGAACACTCCCCCACCCCCACCCCCGACCGTGGTGCAGGAACCAAGTGCCGCGGGTTCACACCAGATGCGCAGTCGCTCTCAGCGTACAGCCACGTTCCAGTGTGGCCAGTTTTCCCAGTGAGACCTCGTATAGGTTATCCAGTCCAGGACCATCCATCGTGTCTTGTCATTCTGGCTCTTTAGGTTTCTTTAAACTAGGACAGTTTCTTTGCCTCTTTGTTTTTCATGACCTTGACATTTTGAAAGTGTGCATGCCAGGTATTTTGTAGAATCATTTGAAAGTTCCATTGTGTGCTTTCCACCAGCCGCAAAGACCCTGCTGCAGAGTTGCTTACATTTAGCTGTGGGGCAGGGATGGGCAGTCCATCAAGGAAACACATATGGTGATTTAGATGCTGATATGCAGGGTAGTAAACAGGGTCTGCAGGTGGCTGCCCTGGGGGCAGATGTTTGAGCTGGCCCCCAATGATGAGAATGGGCTAGATTTGGGGATCTGGGGACAATGTGGGGATCGAACATTCCAGGCAGCGGAAACAGCAAGTGCAAAGGCCCTGGGGTTGATCATGCCTGGTATTTGAGAAACAGCAAGAAGTTGAGAGTAGGTGAGGCGGTGTGAGCGGGGTGGGGGTGGGGGGGTGACTAAGGGAGGAGAGCAGGCCCCACGGCCCAGGAAGGACGTGGGCTTTGACGCTGGGTGAGTGGGGAGCCCTGGGAGTGTCCTGAGCACAGGACAGAGGCCACCAGAGGCCCGTGAGAAATGACAGTGACAGGACCAGGCAGTAGCTGTGGAGATGGTGAGACGGGGAAGGTTCTGGAATGTTGGGGGGACAGAGTTAGTGGTTTGGTGATGGACCAAATATGGGAGTGAGAAAGAGGAGCCGGGGATGCTGCACGCGTGTGCGTGGTTCCTGTGCCCGCCCCTGGCCCAGCCCTCGCCTTCTCTTGGCCCCGCCTTGGTAGTGACAGTTGGACAGGCTGATGTTTTGGGGGTAATTCTTCTCCCACTGACTTGCAACTTATTTTTAGTTTTCTCCGTGCCATTGACAGCCCTTGCAGGCAGAGGCTGGGGAGGGCGAGTGCCTCAGTTTCCTCACCTGTGAAATGGATGTGGTGGCACCTTCCTTAAGAGGTTGTCGTGAGGATGGAAGGAACCGATGTGGGTAAAATGCCCGCAGCAGTGCCTGGCAGGTAGCAAGTGCTCAGTAAACACGTCTGTGCTGGTCTGAAAGGATGTATGTCTCCTAGAAAAGCCGTGTTTTAACCCTAATCCCATTTTGTAAAGGCAGCCGCTTCTTCTAATCCCTGTTCAGGATTGTATGTTTGAAACTGCAATTAGATCATCTCCCTGGAAATGTGATTTAATCAAGAGTGGTTGTTAAACTGGATTAGCTGGAGGCATGTCTCCACCCATTCGGGTGGGTCTTGATTAACTTACTGGAGTCCTATAAAAGAGGAAACATTTTGGAGAATGAGAGATTCAGAAAGAGCAGAGCAGAAAAACACACACAGCCACGAGAAGCAGAGTCCACCAGCCAGCGGCCTTGGGAAATGAAGAAGGAAAACACCTCCCAGGGAGCTTCATGAAACAGGAAGCCAGGAGAGGAAGCTACAGATGATGCCATGTTCGCCATGTGCCCTTCCAGCTGAGAGAGAAACCCTGAACTTCATCGGCCTTCTTGAACCAAGGTATCTTTCCCTGGATGCCTTTGATTGGACATTTCTATAGACTTGTTTTAATTGGTACATTTTCTCGGCCTTAGAACTGTAAACTAGAATTTATTAAATTCCCCTTTTTAAAAGCCATTCTGTTTCTGGTATATTGCATTCCGGGAGCCAGCAAACTAGAGCATCGTCCCAGGAACACCTATGAGGGCTGACTCAGTGCTGGGCACAGAGCAGATCAAAATCCCATTCTTTGGGGCGCTGACATTCTGATAGGAGAAGATGATGATTAAAGCATATGAAGTCTTGGCGATAACCAGCAGGAAAACAAGGCAGGGGCGGGAGCAGCAGAGGGGAGCTGGCAGGAGCTCCTTTACATGGGGTGGAGGGAGAAGGCAGCCTGGGGGACAGCCCCGAGCCAAGTGAGGCCGCGCCCCGCAGCCCTGCGGTCTGAGGGCCTGGGGACAGAGGGACCAGCAAGTGCAGAGGCCCCGAGGTGGGGGACAGGGTGCAGGCCAGGGAGGGGCCACGCCCGGCCAGACCCCGCAGGCCGTGGCGGTAGGGGAGGCCCCCGGGGGTTTTGAACAGACGGGGAACCTTGTGATCTGGAGGGGCCGCGGTGCTGGGGTGGGGGCAGGGGGACCAGGCCGGAGGAGGGAGAGGACGGGGCAGGGGCAGGCAGAGCCGAGGAGGGCGGCAGTGGTCGGTGGCCGAGGTCCGGCGGCACCTCGGGGTAGAGCCCCCGGGTCTGTGTTGCGTGGGGTGTTGGGAGAGGTCAGCTGTCAGGCTGATGCCAAGGTTTTGGCCTGAGTGAAAGGAAGGATGAGCTACTGGGGACAGGAATGGGGGTGCTGTGAAAGAAGCAGGTTTGGGGGAGCAGGTTGGGAGAGTTTGAGATGGAGTGGGGGGAGCACCTGGAGAGGAGCATCTGGGGGCCGGGCTGAGGGCCCCCACCTTAGGGAGCTGTCAGGGTGGAGGTGCCCTTAAAGCTGCAGTCCTGGAGAGGTCACAGAGCGCGAGGTGAGGTGGGGGCTGGAGAGGGGCCGGGCCAGGGCCTCTGCCCGTCAGGGCTGGGAGGGTGGGGAGCGGGCGGGGGCGCGGGGGCCGCGTGCGCGGAGCTTGGCCGGGTGACGGCGCGGGCCGGGAGGCTGCGAGGAGGCTGCTGCCCTCTGCTGTCAGAAAGGAGTGGGAGCGAGGTGTCAGGAAACATGGGCCAGCCGTCCTGCTGAGCAGTTTACAAACTCCCCCTCTGGTCCTCTCGGGCTCCAGGAGTGCAGCACCCACAGCCTGGAATCTCTGCTTGTGCGGTGGCCTGGGGTCCACGGGAGGTTCCGTGCAGGGCCCTGGGGGGGGGGGGGGTCCGCTAAGGGGAGGTGGGCGGGACTGGGGCCTGGAAGGGGCGTTTGCTGTTTGCTGAGGCCTGCGTTGCCCAGGTGCTTTGGGGCGACCCCTCCTGGTGCTTTGGGGCGACCCCTCCAGGTGCTTTGGGGCGACCCCTCCTGGTGCTTTGGGGCGACCCCTCCTGGTGCTTTGGGGCGACCCCTCCTGGTGCTTTGGGGCGACCCCTCCAGGTGCTTTGGGGCGACCCCTCCAGGTGCTTTGGGGCGACCCCTCCTGGTGCTTTGGGGCGACCCCTCCAGGTGCTTTGGGGCGACCCCTCCTGGTGCTTTGGGGCGACCCCTCCAGGTGCTTTGGGGCGACCCCTCCTGGTGCTTTGGGGCAGCCCTGCCAGACACTTTAGGGTGACCCTGCCAGGTGCTTTGGGTTGACCCCACCTGCCAGACAGCCCAGGAATATCTCCCCAGGATGGAGAGGCTTGGCCACAGGCAGCCCTCATGATGCTGGTCTCTCAAGGACAGACCCTGCCATGTCACGTGCCCCACCCCCCCTCGGCCCCATCAGCACATCCAATTCCTTCTGACCTGCCCATACTTGGCTGTGTGACCCTCAGCCGCCCTCCTGGAGCTCTGGGGGGTTCTAGGGGCCGGCGAGGGCCGCGGGCACTGCAGGGTGGTTGTGTCTGCAGCCGAGTCTGCCCGCCCAGCTGAGACACCCAGCGTCAGAACAGGAGTCCTGGGGCCCGGCGGGAGGGAGGGGCGGCGGAAGAAGTACTTAGGATCAGACTTGGCGACCCTGGCTCTGCCCTGGCCTAGTTGCCTGACCTTTAACAAGTCACTTCGCTCTCTGGGCTTCAGCTTCAGTCTGTACAGGGGTAAAAAGAGAGATCGCTGTGCACGAGGTTGGAATTTTCTTTTCCTTCGGTGGTGTTTTTCTGAAATAGTTTTAGATGATAAAAGAGTTGCAAAAATAGTACAGAGAGTTCTGAATACCCTGAACTCCACTTCCCCTAACCCACAACCATAGTACAGTTGTGAAAACTAAGAAACGACCATTGCTCCTTTACTGTTGACTAAGTGCATTCTTGATTCAGGTTGCCCCGGTTTTCCCGTTACTGACATCTCTCTCTTCCATGATCCCCATGCAGGACACCAGATTGTAGTTAGGGCAAATTTTTATTCCCTTAATAATTTTTTTCCTTAATAATTTTTTATCACAAAATATGAAAACTAAATATTATCTGTAATTTTGCATCCCTCAGCTCTGCTTTCCTCTGTCTTGGTTTTGTCTCAGGCTGGCTCTCTCTCTGTGTGATTTAGCCACACCAGTGAATTCTAGCGCAGATCCCATCGGCCAGGCGGGGGTCACAGGCCCTCTCTGGGTGGCTCTCTGGGACTGGTTGGCCAGGTCGGGTCCCATGGCCACACCTGAGGTCTGGGGCGGCTGGGGTCAACCGCAGGTGACCCACATGGACTGAGAGTGAAGTGGAGGGAAAGGGGTAGGCGAGGGCTGCAGGCATCGGTGGCCACAGGACGGTGAGGAGGCGGCCAAAGGTGCGTGGCTCCCTGAGGACGGGTCTGACCCTGAAGGTCAGCTGCTGTCACTCGCAGAGAAGGGAGAACTGAGGACAGGGCTCTGGTTCTGGGCTTTGTCTCCCGCGGCAGGGAATGGGATGAGATGGGAGTGTCCTGGTAGACTGAGGCCCGGCTGCCAGGGTAGCCAGGGCAGCGCTCCTTAACTGTGGGTCACACCCGTACGTGCACACATGAGCACACTTGCTCACACTCGTCTGCACGCTGGAGTGGGCGACCTCAGTTGCTCCCTTAACTCGTGCAGCTTGTCCCTGGAAGCCGAGGTGAGCCCCTGAGCCCCTGGGTTCCACCCAGCTTTGTCCTTAGCGAGCAGGAGCCCCGACGGACCACCCGGGTGAGGTGAGCTGGCTTCGGTGCTGTGCTAACCCGCCTTGAATTATTTATCGCCCCCGTCCCCTGGGCTGCTGAAGTGACGGGCAGCAGACAGCGGTGACCTTGCTGTCACGCCCAGATCTGAGATGCTGGAATAAATCTCCAGAAGGCCGAGCCCGCCCCACTTCCTCCACTTGTTCTCAAGCCTGGGGTGGGGGGGTGCACGGCTATGGGCGGGGGGCGGTGATGAGGCTGAGCGCCTGCCCTGTGCCCAGCTCCAGGGGCCTTCGGCCTCCCTTCTGTCCCAGGACCCCCAAGGCAGACCCAGGAATGAGCACCTCATTAGCCCTTTACCCAGGGAGGTCCTGAGCCCAGAGCGGGGTGTCCTGAGCCCAGAAGGGGGCACGACTTGTCCAGAGACACAGAAGATGGGAGCTGGGATTGGGACTCAGCTCGGGTCCCCGCCAGGGCTCTTCCCCCTCCCCCTCCAGGCTGCCTCAGGCCCTGGGGCACAGGGACTCACCTGACCATTGTCACTGAGCCTGCCTCATGCTGGGCAGCGGGTGGGGACTGGGTTTTCCTGTCTGAGAACAGCGCTGGTGCCAGGCTGGTGGGAGGGTTGAGCCAGGGGCGGCACTTCCATGGTGCTGACTTCACAGTCACTTAAGAAAAAGGACAGAAAATCCATCTGGCCGTTGTTAAGGCTTTGGTATATTTCTCTGTGGCCTTTTTCCATGTTTTTCTTCTGTGGTCGACATCGTGTGGCTTTTTAAAATCCATCTTCTCCTTTCACTTAATATTGTGTCATGAGCGTCTCTCTGCATCGTGGCAGAACGCTGTAAAAAACCACGCCAAGCACTGCCGTGCACTTGCAGTAGTGCTTCCATGAAAAAAAAACCTCAGAGCCACCCTGAAGGTTTAAGCACAGGAAGGCAGCGGCGCCCTCCCCCCCCCCCCCCGCAGCACACCCAGCGCTCTGGGCCCCCCCATTCACCCTCTCCCAGGGTCCCGGACGGCAGCGCCCGCGCCCCTGCTGTGCCTTTGGGGTCTTGGCCTCCACCCGTAACAGGACACCAGTGTGGGGGGGGCGGGACACCTGCACGGCAGGCGACATCCCTCCCTGAGCACCCAAGCACCTAGCCAGCTGCGGTCCAGCAGTCGCCCCTCTCCCCCGGTGGACAGCGCCCTTGCCCAGCTGGCCTCCGTCCCTAGGCGCCGAGTCGTTTGCAGACTTTCGCTGATATCGTTGCAGTGAGGTCCTTTTGCCTGTGTGCAATTAGGGCTGAAATCACCAGGCAAGCGTGATATTTAGTGACTATTTAATGTGCCATTATTATGAGTGAGTAGGATTAGTCACTGATGTAAAAACTCCTCCTCCGAATGGAGACTAGTTGGCATGCCACCCTGCCTGGAGCCCGCTGAGGGCTGCCCTGTATGCAGTTCAGCCACATGCCGAATAGCTGAGAACTAAAAATGCTCAGCCGATATAGATGGGAGCGAAGGTGATTCTCCTGTGGGTCTGTAAGTGATAGTACCATGTTGAAGATGAACGAGATTGAAAGGGGTTGTATAGACCTACGTGTCCCACTGATTAACACTACAAATATGAATTAGTTCTCACAAGAACTACTTCAAAGATATGATTCTTGTACAAAGAGTGTTTATGTCCAGTGTACAGGGGGGAGACTGCCATTGCATGCTATGGGCTGTGTTCAAAAGGAAACCGTCAGCACTACCACAGCTACAGCAGAGGTAAATAATGGGGGGATGGACAAGGTTAAGAGGAGGTTTAGATCTCCTATTTGGTGAGGGTGTGTTTATTGGTTTTCTGTCTGTTGGGAACAATGAAAATATCTAAAACTGAGAATGTTGATGGACTGTGAACTTTTGGCCCTTTTCATGATGCCTGATGAATGCAGGTGGCTGAAGGATGCACAGAGAAGTAGAATGGGGAACGATGGTGTATGCTTATAATTGAAGGTTGTGCTGCTACAAAAAGAACAAAGTTGTGAGGCATGCAACGAAGTGAATGAACATGTGGGACATTTGGGGAGACAAAATCAGCCAGAAACAAAAAAACAACAACGGTATGCTCACCTTTAGAAAATGCTTATAAGAAAACAGGGGCCTGGATTGTAAGCTTTTAGAGCTGATACAGTAAGTCCAGAGTGGTGATTATTATTTCTGGATTTTGAGAGATGTTTTATTTATATAACCAGATACTTAGAGATAAAAATGAAGCCAAAAAGGTTGGGTTTAGAGTAATTCAGAACACAGGGGTAAGGAAGACAGTGTCTATATTTTAAAACCACACATATTCTTTGAGACCAATGGAGAAAAGTTTATTTGATCTGAAACTGAAATTTTCTGTAGTGCATAATCTAATTCAACCCATCTACATAGCTCATTTGAACAACTGAAACACAGAGAGCACAGAATGAGAAAGAGGTCCTTTAATCCTGTATAGATTATTCTAATGCCTGGATACATTAGAGTATTAAGCAGATAATAAAAAAGTATTGGCAAAGTCCCCTGAGGGAGGGGAGAAAGACTATGGAACTATTAAACCTGAGCATCAGGGAATCCCCTGATACTGTGTCAAACTTTAGGGACACCCAAATCAATAGGCCAAGCCCTCGATCATGAGGCTTCCTCTTGTGAATCTTATGTAGGTAGCGGAGAAGCTTAGACTACCTATAGGCATGCCTAAGAGTTACTTCTGGAGGACCTCTGGTGTGCTCAGATATGGCCTCAGTCTCTCTAAGCCCAACTCTGCAAGTGAGATCAGTGCCCTCCCCCTACGTGGGACATGACACCCAGGGGTGAAATTCTTCCTGGTGATGTGGGAAAGGTCTCCCAGGGATGAATCCAGATGGGGCACCGTGAGATCAACAATTACATCCTGACCAAAAGGGGGAAAAGAAGTGTAATTAATAAAAGTATCAGTGGCAGAGAGTGCAAATAGTCGAGAGGCTACTCTGGAGGTTGCTCTTACACAAGCTTCAGGTAGACCTTGCTACCTATCATAACCTGCCAACCCCCAACCAGGACCATTCCAGCCAATCCTAAAGAACACCTAGGGCGATGTATAAGATTCCACAAGGGTTTCAGGCACTAGAGTGACTTTCCAGAAACCTACAACCTCCAGATGGGTTCCTGGTCCGGATAAGTCCTGAGACCTGGAGGGCCCAGCCTCTCCAGAACATCAGATAGTTCCATCTCCCTACCCCATATTAGTGACAGACCCTTCCAATATGAAAAATTCAGAATGATCATAGCCCAAACACCCCTAAAGAGAAGGATGGAAAGATCAAAGGTGATGGTGCACTTATACAGCAAAGATAGGATTTAACAAATGAATATGAATGCTGAATCGTTAAATTGATATCTCTTTTAGTCTCCAGTATCTTAGAGCAGCTAGAAGTAAAAACCTAAAATTGGGAAATTGTAACCCATGTCGAACTCTGAAATATGTTCTACAACTAATTGTGGTGCTGTGCTTTGAAATTTATAGCTTCTTTGCATGTATGTTATTTTTCACACAGAAAAAGGAAAAACAGTCGATTGTGGCGATAAAAAAAAATTTAATCCCTATAGCCTCCTATATTCTGGAGCAGCTAGAAGGAAAAATCTGAGAAGATCGTATGCCCATGACAAACTTTGGGATCTATCCTGTAACTACTTGTTGAAGACTGCTTTGAAAACTATTGCTTTTTTATTTCTTTGCTTTATTATACTATACAATAAAAAAGTTAAAAAAAAAAAAATGCTCAGCCAAGGCCAAAGCCTGGGAGAAAGAAATTCCACCCATTTTCCTAATTATTTAAGTGTTGATGAGTTTTAAATAATTTTCATTCAAGAAATTAACAGCTTTCATAATCATCATTGATTACTGCTGTGTTTTCCTGTATATGTACACACGCACATTTATTCTTCACATGGCTGATAGAATTTTTTAATGTTTTAATCATAAAAGATAACATTTACAAAGCAAAGAAAGAAAAAGCAATAATTTTCAAAGCACATTTCAACAATTAGTTACAGAACAGATCCCAGAGGGCTACCACTCCACCATCTCAGATTTTTCCTTCTAGCTGCTTCGAAACACTGGAGGCCAGAAGGAATATTAATAGAGTGATTCAGCTGCCATACTCATTTGTTAAAACACATTTTCTTTGTCATACCTCCTGCTTCTCCTTTAATCCTTCTCCTAATCTATAGGGACCTTTGGGCAATGCCTGTTCTGACTTTTTTGTGTTGAGAACGGGTGTCCACAGTGAAGGACAGGGGGATGTGATGAGTTGATAATCCTGGAGAGCCTGGCCCCTCTGGTTTTCAGGATCTGTCTGACCTAGGAGCCTTCTGGGAATTATATGTTCCAGGAAGGCAAACCTAGTGCATGAAACCTTTACAGAGTCAGTTCGAGCCCTGGGTGTCCTTGAGAAGTAGCAGGAAGGATGTGGTTTGGGGTTTAGCAAACCACGGCAATCAGCGCTGTCTCACTGAAGCTTGTGTAAGAGCAGCCTCCAGAGCAGCCTCTCGACTCTGTGTCATCTCTCTTGGCCACTGTCACCTTATTTTATTACATTTCTTTCCCCCTTTTGGTCAGGAAGGCATTGTCGATCCCATGGTGCCAGGGCCAGGCTCATCCCCGGGAGTCACACCCCACGTTGTCAGGGAGACTCTCACCCCTGGATGGCTTGTAGCTCGTAGGAGGGAAGGCAGCTATTCTCCTTGCAGAGCTGGCCCTAGAGAGAGAGAGAAGCCACACCTGAGCCACAAAGAGGCTTCCTGGAGGCAACTCTTAGGCCTCATTGTGGGTAATTGTCGCTTCTTCCCTACAGAAATAAGTTTTATAAGGGTAAGGCTCAAACTCTACGGCTTAGCCTATTTTCTTGGGAGTCCCCAGTGGTTGAGAGGGTACCTGGAGTTACCCAGATGGGAAAGTTTAATAGTTCTGTAGATATATTTTCTACTTTCAAATCCTCAAGGGACTTTACCAATATTTTCCAATTAACAGCCCACCAGAGTCTGAGATGTATCCTGGTATTATACTAAGCAAAGCAGAATTACAAGGCCTCTTTTCCATTCTGGACTCCCGGAGTTTGGGTTGTTTAAATGAGCTACCCAGACAGGTATATTTAGATTATGTTTATTACAGAAAATTTAGGTTCTCAACATAAGAAACCTCTCTGCCGTTGGTCTCATACAGTAGGAGTAGGTCTAGAGTATATACACTATCATTTTCTGCCATGCATCCTAACTTACCTTAGACCCAGCCAGACTTGCTTTGTTTTACATTCTAGTTGGGGTCTGTGCTGGTTTGAAATGATTTATGCACCCTAGAAAAGCCAAGTTTTAATCCTGATCCCATTTTGTGGAGGCAGCCATTTCTTCTAGTCCCTATTCAGCATTGTATGTTTGAAACTGTATTAGATCATCTCCCTGGACACGTGATTTAATCAAGAGTGGTTCTTAAACTGGATTAGGTGACGACATGTCTCCACCCATTTGGTTGGGTCTTGGTTAGTTTCTGGAGTCCTATAGAAGAAGAAATATTTTGGAGAAAGAAAGAGATTTGGAGAGAGCAGAGAATGCTGTAGTACCATGAAGCAGAGAGTCCACCAGCCAGCGACCTTTGGAGATAAAGAAGGAAAACACCTCCCAGGGAAGCTTCATGAAACAGGAAGCCAGGAGAGAAAGCTAGCAGATGATGCTGTGCTCACCATGTGCCCTTCCAGATGAGACAGGAATCCTGACCATGTTCGCCATGTGCCCTTCCACTTGAGAGAGAAACCCTGAACTTCATTGGACTTCTTGAACCAAGGTATTTTTCCCTGGATGCTTTAGATTGGACATTTCTATGGACTTGTTTAATTGGGACATTTTCTCAGCCTTAGAACTGTAAACCAGCAACTTATTAAATTCCCTTTTTAAAAGCCGTTCCGTTTCTGGTATATTGCATTCTGGCAGCTAGCAAACTAGAACAGGGCCTGATCTCTTTTTTGGTTACTTTAACTCTTATTATATATAGCTGTGCTAACTTTCAGGGCTGCAGCTCCATTTCTGGGTTTTAGGTGTCACAGAATTATTCAGAGTCCCAGGGAAATACCAGCTGATATACATATAGCGTCTCAGAATCCAGAAATACACTTACAACTTCAGACCAAGTGTGGCTGCTACAAGGGCTTACAATCTCCTTAGCATATTTATTCATTTGTTTCTGGCTTACTTTGCACAACACGTTGTCCCTAAGCTTCATTCAGTTTGTCGTGTGCCCTTTGATGTCCCACCTTTTTGTAGCCACGACATATTCCATCATATAAGCGTTTCACTGTTCCCCATTGTGCTTTGACTGATAGAATTTTAACATATGAAGCATATAAGGTGTTCTAGTTTGCTAGCTGCCAGAATGCAATATACCAGAAACGGAATGGCTTTTAAAAAGGGGAATTTAGTAAGTTGCTAGTTTACAGTTCTAAGGCCGAGAAGATGTCCCAATTAAAACAAGTCTATAGAAATGTCCAATCTAAGGCATCCAGGGAAAGATACCTTGGTTCAAGAAAGCCGATGAAGTTCAGGGTTTCTTTCTCAAGTGGAAGGGCACATGGCAAACACAGTCAGAGTTTCTCCCTCATCTGAAAAGGCACATGGCGAGCACAGCGTCATCTGATAGCTTCTTCTCCTGGCTTCCTGTTTCATGAAGCTCCCCGGGAGGTATTTTCCTTCTTCATCTCCAAATGTCACTGGCTGGTGGACTCTGCTTCTTGTGGCTATGTCGTTCTGCTCTGCTCTCTTTGAATGTCTCTCATTCTCCCAAAATATTTCCTCTTCTATAGGACTCCAGAAACCAACCAAGACCCACCCACATGGGTGGAGACATGTCGTCACCTAATCCAGTTTAACAACCATTCTTGATTAAATCACATCTCCAGGGAGATGATCTGATTACAGTTTCAAACATACAGTATTGAATAGGGATTATTCTACCTTTATGAAATGGGATTTTGATGAAAACATGGCTTTTCTAGGGGACATAATCCTTTCAAACCAGCACATAAGGATATTTTTGCATCCCAAGTTACATTGAGAATGATTAACCATCTTTGAAAGCAAGTTTTTAGGTATCGTATCATTAGCTATTGTTGTATGACAGAGAACTGTGAGAACTCAATGCCACGCTGATCAGCATCTGTTTGGGTCCCGTCTGTGGGGTGGGTGGGCGATCGAGACAGGGCTCAGCTCTGCCCCACGCGTGTCTCATCCCCACCCGGGGATCACGGGCTTGCCAGGCGCGGCCTCCTTGCAGCAGTGGCGGACGTGCCCGAGCGGGAACACAGGGGCTCCGAAGGCCTGGGCTTGGCACCGTCCGTCTGTCGCTTTGGTCTCACTCCTGGCCAGTGACGTGGCTGAGCCGAGCGTCGCGGGGCGCGGGAACCCGCCTGTGCCTTGATGGGGCACCACCGGCCAACTCACCCGGGAAGGGCTGCGGCGCAGGGAGGGGCGAAGGGTCACGGCCAGCGCACGGGCGTCCTCGGATGTTAGTAACAGCCTCCACCGGTGGCCCTTGTTTCTATCACCAGCATTTTGCCACTGTTGAGAAATGACGACGACCTGACCTCAGAGTCAGGGATTTCACTCGAGATCACAGATGCCAGGAATGGCCTGGAAGTTGACTTAGGGCCACACAGACGTCACAAGGCAGACCTGCGGCCACACACAGACCTCGGCCAGCCCTAGACGTCTGACCAGGCAGGGACCCAGGCCTAAGGAGCCCCAGGCCTCCGCCAGGGCTGTGCCCTGGACACAGACGGCAGCCCCCAGCTGGCGTGACAGGAGCTGTTCTCGTTGCAGGGAAACATGGGTCCCGCCGCCTTCTGGCTCCTGCTCCACCTCCTGAAGCAGCCGGAGGCCCTGGCGGCCGTCCGCGCAGAGCTGCAGCGCATCCGCGCCCAGGCCGAGCAGCCCTCCGCCCAGACGACTGCGCTCCCTCAGAAGCTTCTGGACTGCACGCCTGTGCTCGGTGAGCTGCTCACACCTCCGAGCGGGGCCTGGCCTCCTGGCTTCCTCCACCCAGCACCCCCCAGGCCGCATCCCAGCTGCCCGAGGCCGTGGCCCCGGGGGGGCTGGGTTGGAGCTCCCGCCTCACTTCAGGGCGGAAGCGAGGGAGGGGCCTGTGTTAGGGCATGTGGCCCAGTGTCCAGCGGCTCTCACGTCAGGCCTGGGAGCTTGTCGTGGTCAGGACCCCAGTCCCTCTATCGCTTGGCCCTGCTTCCCGTCCACAGGCTGCAAGAAGGCCACCAGCAGCTCCAGGCCGGTGTGGGCTCAGCATCCAAATTCCCAGAACTGGGGCTCATTGGCTCTGTTTGGGCTACGGGCCAGTCACGGGCCTGGAGGGGCTGGGAGTCCCTTCTCGGCTGGTCACAGCTCATCCCAGGAGCTTGGAGCCGCTGTGGCCCAGCCCTGAGAGTGGGGATGGAGGATGGGGGATGGAGGATGGAGAACATGTGCTGGGAAGGCAGAAACAGCCACCGCTGCTGGCCCTCCCCTCTCCCCAATCTCTGCTATCTCCCTGGCTCCCACCTTCCTTCACAGCTCTCTAAGGCCAGATCCAGAATCTTCTCTTGTCCAAGGTTTCTGAGGGGCCTGAGGGATCATAGCTTATCAGCTCATCACTTTCGGCCTTGCTGTGTGACCATGGCCAAGACACGCACCCTCTCTGAGTCTCCCGACCTTCCCTGTAAAATGGGGGCTGGGGTGTGGTGTGAGCAGATGGAGGGCAGCCTGCTGACCCACCGGACCCCTGCCTCTGCAGACAGCGTGCTGAGTGAGAGCCTCAGGCTCACTGCCGCGCCCTTCCTCACCCGCGAGGTGCTGGTGGACCAGGCCATGCCCATGGCCGACGGACAGGAATTCACCCTGCGACGCGGCGACCGTCTCCTCCTCTTCCCGTTCCTGAGTCCCCAGAAGGACCCGGAAGTCTACCCAGACCCAGAGGTCAGTGGCTGGGTGCCTGGGCAGGCAGGGGCTGTGGGGAAATTGGCAGCTTCACGAGGGGCCCAAGCCGCATAACAGCCGGGCTCTGCTGCTTGCTCGCTGGGTCACCTGGCCCAGTTTGTTCACCTCCCTGTGCCTCCATTTACTCACCTGCAAAATGGACATCATGAGGCACCTGTCTCGTGGGGTTATCAGGAAGATTAAATGAGATTATATAAGAGAAGGCCTGCCTAGCACCCAGCCCACACTCAGGGCTCCATAAGTGATAGCTGGGAATGTTATCAGTGAGTGACTCTCCTTTTTTCCCAGAAGGCTATGATGCCAGCTTCCCAACACTTTTCCCTGTCCCTGGACTTCAAAATGAGGCAAACTTTTGCATTGTTAATATATTTGGTTGCTTTCTCTGGGCCAGGTCCCATGATAGATGCTCGCCCACCCACCCACCTACCCACACATCCATCCACCCACCCACTTACCCATCCACCTACCCACCCATCCATCCATCCATCCATCCACTGGTTCATTTTATTAGACACCCTTTGTCCAGAACAGTCCTTCCCTTACCACTGTACAATGTAACCAAAGGAAATTAGTATTTCCTTTTATAAAAATAATTTTAATTTAAGTTACAAGAGTAACTTAAAGTAGGGGCAGTGCAACGGTGGCTCAGTGGCAGAATTCTCACCTGTCATGCCAATTCCCAGAGCCTGCCCATGCAAAAAAAAAAAAAAAAGTAACTCAAAGTAGAAATATAAAGAAATATGTATGGCAATATTTTTTTATTCCGTTCCCTCTCCAATTCCAGAGAGCGCCCTAACGATGGTTTGGAATATAACCTTTCCATTGTTTTTATGTCTCTGCACACCTACACACAACACAGACACACACACGTGAATATACAGGCGTGTGCATAGGCCCTTAGAGTGCACACTATTCTGAGACTTGCTTTTGCCACTTAACAATCTGTTTTAGAAATTCTTCCCACGTCTGTATGCACAGACAGTTGCGCAGACAGTTGTAAACAGCTGTCACAAACTTCTCAACAGTCCCCTATCAGTTAACATTGTCTCCAGGGCTTCCCTCTTGTAAACACGACTGCAGTGAACATTTTCATACATTCTTCTTGTGCCTGTGTGGCTTTGGGGAGGAGTGTGTGTCAGAAGTGGGCCCTTTAAATTCCAGGTATTTAAATACAACCGATTCCTGAACCCTGATGGATCAGAGAAGAAGGACTTTTACAAGGCCGGGAAGCGGCTGAAGAATTACACCATGCCGTGGGGAGCGGGGCACAACCAGTGCCTGGGGAGGGCCTACGCCGTGAACAGCATCAAACAGTGAGTTGGGGCCCGAGAGGGAGGCAGCTGCGGGGGCTTAAGGCAGAGGCTCCGAACCCACAGCCTGCGAGCCGGAGCCCGCCACGAGGCTATTTATTTGACCTGCTCAGTGTTTTTAAAATGTGTGCCAGCTCTTAAAAATCAGAACTCCTGTGAAAGACCAGATTTCTGATTTCTTTTGATTTAATCAGAACTGGCAACAGGCTCTCGCCTCCAAGCCTGGTGTCCAAATACCAGAATACCAGACCCAGGGCGTCCGTCCTGCTGAGCCCGCCTGTCCAGCTGCAGCTGCTGTGGCATGGTCAGAGGTGCTCGGCAGGAAGCGGCCGCGCTTCATCGTTCCGCCTGGTTATCTCCACGCTATGGGACCAAGAGCCCACACGGTCTCTTCCCTGGACCCCAGGGCCTTAGTTCCCATGATCACAAAGAGATTGGGCCAGGGGCTATGACCTCTACTCAGTCCCGACAAGCTGAGTGACCACTCTTGGCTGTGCTTCCTCAGCTGAAAATGGAGAAACGGATCCCAGCTACATTCCAGGGGTGTCAGGAGAATTGAACGGATTGTATTTTTGAAGTTCTTAATCCCATTTCCTGACTCATTGTAAGCATTTAATGTTAGTTACTATCGTAATTATTGCTGTTATTATAAATGTGCCAGGAATGATGCTAAGTGAATGAGCAGGTTACATTTGCCTTTTTGGCCTCAGTTTTCCCATCAGTGAAATGGGGATCATTACTTTTGGTTCTGCTCTAATGCTCCATATGTGTTCCTCAGAAGTCACCCTCTGTGCAAAATCACATATCAAAACCCACAGGGATCATGGGGAAATGGAGTTGGGTGCACAGCACTCAAAGACATAATTAATAACATTAAATAAAAGATAGGAGCCTGATAAAAAAATATTAACACATGTACACATGCTAAAATGGTTATGGAATACATAACATTCATAAATGCTACAATCACTATGGCCCTTCTTGAAAAAGCCGTGCAGTGTGCAGATGGCAGTGGGCGTTGGACAGGCTGCAGCCCAGGGGTGGATGCAGGATTATCTGAAATGAGAGGGCAAGTTGTAGCCCCCATGTGAATGGGTGTGGCTTGCAGCCCACCCAGTGAGCAGAGGGTGCTGCCTTCTGTAAATTCTGTGGGTTGGAGTTCGCGTCAGCCAGTGGAGCTTTCGGTATCTACCTAATGTACCTTCCCAATGAAATTACATATAAGCAATCACGAAATGCACATTATGTTCAGATTATTCCCAATACATTGATCATGATGGGACAAATTCACAGATTCTTAACACGTGTTATGGCAGAACTGACGGTCATTCCTGCCTTATAAGGTTTTTGGACAGATAAAAGAGATAATAGATATAAATGCTTAGCACAATGTCTGGCGCACGGTGTTTCACTAAATTAGCTGGTTGTTTTTTCTGTCACCCAATCGTCATGGCAAGCCTGCGTGGTAGGAATCAGTCTAAAACTGAGTCTGGAGAAGTTGAATCACTTGCCACAGTCACATGCTAGGAAGTGGAGGTGCCAAGACTGAAATCTAAGGTGTGATTTTGGAGCTCCCCTGCCTATAAAACTCAGTGTCTGGCATCCCACAGCTACTGAGCTGGAAGGGACCCATCTACCCTTCCCCTCTAACCAGAAGGGGAAGCTGAGACCCAGAAAGGGAAAGGAACATGGCGAGGGCCATACCCACCCCAGAGGCTTAGCCCTGTGCCCAGCTCTCCCGTCCAGCATGCTGTCCAGCTTCCCCCCTCTTCACTCGGTCAGTAAGACGAGCGAAGCCCTCCAGTCTGCTGCGTCCTGCGCTGGGCGGCGACGGGACTCTGGCTGCTGGGGTGGCTGGGCACAGGGTCCAGCTGTGCGCATTCACTACGGCAGTTCTCCAGAAGGTGGCGGTAAAGAGCGCGCGTTCTTGCAGGGCGGGTAGACGGGGATAGGGATGCCTTCACCGCGGGTGGCAGCATCATGTCTTGAGGCACGGGCAGCTGGTTCTAACTCTCAGACAGGCACGGACGGCTGGCGGCAGAGCTGACCAGGGCCGACGGTGAGCATCCCCGGAGGAGAAGACAGGCTGTGTGTGTTGGGACGGTCAGGGCCAGCTGTGCTGTGCTGCTGTAAGAACCTCCAAGCCTCAGTGGCTTGTGACAGCAGAGGTGTCTCTCTCACTCATCAAAAGTCAGCTGTGGATTTGGGGGCCGCCTTCCAGGCAGAGACTCAGAGGCCAAGCCCCTTCCGTCTTCTGCCCCTCCCATCTCAACACGAGGCCCGCAGGAGAAGAGAAAGCTGGACAGCTGCACACCAGCTCTTAAATGCTTGGCCTGGAATCGGCACACATCGCGGTGCCTCACAGCCCATCAGCTAGACCCTGGGCCTGCCTGACCGCCGCGGGGCTGGGGAGCGGGGCTTGTGCTCTGCTTGCTCAGTCTCCTCCTCGTCCCACTTTTCCTAAACTGAGGGCTGGGGTCAAACTCAGGAGGACGCATTGCCTTCCTGTGTCATTCCAGGTAAGCTCCCCCGGACCTCATGCCTCCCACGCCATCTCTCTTCAGGTTTGTGTTCCTGGTGCTGGTGCATTTGGACCTGGAGCTGGTCAGCCCAGACGCCGAGATTCCTGGATTTGACTCCAGCAGGTACGGCTTCGGGCTGATGCAGCCGGAACGCGACGTGCCGGTCCGATACCGCATCCGCGTGTGACGCCCGGGAGCATACGGGTCTCCCGGACGTGCCTCCACCAGGGCGGCCCCAGCCTCCCGACCTGCTGTGTCCACACACAAAGCCCGGGAGCGAAGCTCTGAATGCCCACTTTCCTGCTTTTATGCCAGGAGGCTATGTCCGGGGTAGGGTGGGAGTAAAAGGGAAAGTGGAGAGACGGTGAATAAACAGAAGACACGGAAAGCCCTGTGGATTATTTGCTCAAAGTTTAAGTTGCAAAATTAGGCTCTTCCTGCTCAGCTCACCTTGCACCTCTCACCTTAGGAAACCCACAAAAGCTAGTGCAAAAATGTGTTTTCATCAATTATAGCAAATGTTCCACACCAATGCAAGATATTAGTGACAGGATGGTGTAAGGGAATCCTGTATTGCGTGCATGATGGTTCTGTAAACCTACAACTTCTCTAGAAAAGAGCTAGCACACACAGGGTCAGTCCATGAGACCCCAGCGCCCAGAGGCGGCTGTCCAGGCACTTAACGACTGGTAAGTCCAGTTGTGGCCAGTAGAAGCCCCCCGGGCCCCAGCAGTGTGTCCGCTGAGTTCAGCTTGTCCCCAACATATGATTAAACCAGCTAATGCTGGACTCCCATTAGGACTCCCTCTGGAATATGAGCTTCCTTGGAAGCTCCATCCTCTGGACAGTCCTTTCCTCTCTATTCATACTGATACTTGAGAAAATGCAGGAGGGCTTTCCCGGGCCGTCCACCCGGGCCAGAGGCGGGCATCCTCGGGGCAAGGCAGACATGCCCGGCGGGGGCGCTGGGGGAACCAGCCAGGGACCTTTCACTGGTCAAGCCCAAAGGAAAGGAGGTGTTGATTTCATGTGTCCTAGATCTGAATTTTCAGCCTGCAGACATGCTTTGTGTGAAGTATAGTTAAAAAACCATTACAGTAGCTGCATCGTGTAATCTTTGGGAGAGTTGATTCAAAATGTCCATTTCTCCTGAAAACCTGGAAGATCCGGCCACACTGGGTCCATCATAGGGGCCTGCGCCCTGTGGTCCATCAGGACTCCAGCTTCGCAGGCTTGTCCGTTCACGGGACCCCCGGCCCGGCCTGTCCGTTCGCGGTCCCCCCGGCCCGGCTGTCCGTTCGCGGTCCCCCCGGCCCGGCTGTCCGTTCGCGGTCCCCCCGGCCCGGCTGTCCGTTTGCGGTCCCCCCGGCCCGGCTGTCCGTTCGCGGTCCCCCCGGCCCGGCTGTCCGTTCGCGGTCCCCCCGGCCCGGCTGTCCGTTTGCGGTCCCCCCGGCCCGGCTGTCCGTTCGCGGTCCCCCCGGCCCGGCTGTCCGTTCGCGGTCCCCCCGGCCTGGGCCTCTCGAGGCTGAGCCCCTGCTGGAGGGTGGGAGCCAGGCCCTCCTGTGGTCCGACCTGCTCCAGGAATGCCAGCGAGGCCTGTGCCTCAGCTTTCGGGGGAGAAAGATG
Source organism: Tamandua tetradactyla (assembly GCF_023851605.1). Lineage (NCBI taxonomy): Eukaryota > Metazoa > Chordata > Mammalia > Pilosa > Myrmecophagidae > Tamandua > Tamandua tetradactyla. Next base: position 3,218,186 of record NC_135327.1, read on the forward strand.
AAAAAGAGAAGTTCCTGGAACCTTTACTCTGATGGTAAAGTTAGTTAACGTGAGCTCCGGCTTGTTGAGTGCCCCCTCGATGCCTGTAGCAGGTGCTGTAGAAACCACAGTTCTGCCCTCAGAGCAGCTCTGTGAAGAGAGGACGGGCATGTCCCCCTTGCAGACGAGGCGAGGGCCTTGCCCAGGGCACCCCGCTGCGGAACAGGCAGACGCTGGACGGACAGCTGTTCATTCTCGGGCTCACGGGAGTGGCAGGGCGGAGGGGGGACAGGGCCAGAGGCAGCCACGTGGGGACACATCAATGAGACAGACACACAACCACACACACATGCAACTGGACACATCGAGACAGACACACAACCACACACACACACACACAACTGGACACATCGAGACAGACACACAACCACACACACACACAACTGGACACATCGAGACAGACACACAACCACACACAACTAGACACATCGATGAGACAGGCACACAACCACACACGCAACTGGACACATTGAGACAGACACACAACTAGACACATCAATGAGACAGACACAACCACACACACACACAACTAGATGCATCAATGAGACAGACACACACACAACCACACACACACAACTAGACACATTGATGAGACAGACAAACAACCACACACACACAACTGGACACATCAATGAGACACACACACAAACAACACACACACAACTAGACATATCGATGAGACAGACACACAACCACACATACACACACTGGACACATCGAGACAGACACAGCCACACACACACAACTAGACACATCGATGAGATAGACACACAAACACACATACAACTGGACACATCAAGACAGACACACAACCACACACACACAACTAGACACATAGATGAGACAGACACACAAACACATACACACAACTGGACACATCGAGACAGATACACAACCACACACACTCAACTAGACCCATCGATGAGACACACGCACAACCACACACATACACAAGTAGATGCATCAATGAGACAAACAACCACACACACACACAACTAGACGCATCAATGAGACAGACACACACACACACAACTGGGCCCAGTAGATTGGCTGGAAGGGAGGCGAGGAGACCCCCGATGTGCAGGGTGGGGGGCCGCCTCCCCTTGGGGCAGTGCCAGGATTCCCAGAGCCAGCAAGGTTGGCAGGAGGTGGGATATCCCCGGGGAAACCCGCCGCCGCGGCCTCTGGGCGCTGCAGGAAATCAGGGCGGCAGGCCTGCGTGGGGCGCCGAGCCGGTTTCCATGGCAACGCTCCTGCCTCGTCCCCTGCTGGGGCGGGAGGGAAGGAGGCTGGCAGAAATAGATGCCTAAGGCTCCCGTGCACCCCGCGACCCTGGCATGCTGGAGGGAAGCCCTTGGTGACCTCCTCCCTCCCAGCTCGGGCTGGGCTGTCCCGGGGGCAAGAGCCTCGCCCGTGTCCCCACAGGGGGGCCTGTTCTCTTCTGGGCGGCACCCCTGGGCGCCCTGGTCTTTGGGATTTACTTGAGGGAGAGGCGAGTCTCCCACTAGGCACCCCGGCTGGTCCCCAGGCGCAGTTTTTGAGACAGTGATTCAACCCTTCATTGTTTTCATCTTTATTCTTTTTCTTCTCTCGTTTCTCTCTCTTCTTTTTAAAATACATGCCATAACAAATAAAATATACCCTATAGAGAGAAGAGGGAGCAATGGGTGACTTTACTACATACTACGGATTAGTTAGGAAGGGGCCTGGCCCCCCTGGGCTTCTCCAGGCCTTGCTTTAGAATCAAAGCCCCACCTCTCTTAGAAACTGTGTTCCTTTACCCACATCAGTATTTTTACTGTTATTATTTGCTGTATTTTGTATTTTGTTTACCCAAATGTTTTCCTTTGAATGGACTCACTTTTTAAATTTAAGATAAATTTGTTTAAAAAGGGAACTTCTCTCGATCAGCACCGGAATGAACAGCATGCATCACTCACTGCCAAAAATAGGAAGAACTGTGAAGAATAAATTTTCTGGGGAGGGGGCTACAGGCTGGTGCCACCAAGGGCTCTGAGCAGAGCTGGGGGATCTCTCCTCTGTTACAGAACGACACCAGTAAGAATCCGAGTGGCCCTAAAGGCACACGGGCACCCCCAAGCCTTTCTCCCCGACATACTCAGAGGGGGAGAAAGGGACAGGGAAAGAGAGCCTTGTGACCACACCCATCACCCATGCACGGCCCAGCCGCTGGCTCCCCCTCCCACCTGCAGCCCCCACCCACACAGGCCAAGAGCGTTGAAATAGCTCACCCAAAGTCATCAGTGTTGATGTTATTTTTAAATAAACACAGTGTTTTCTGAGAAGCAGTGATTGCTGTGCCTTGCTGTTTTTAATAAGGATTTCTATTTTCATATCAATTGTTGAGTGGAAACCTGCTGAAATATGTTAAGTCATCCTTTGTCTGTGGAACTGCCTCTACGCGTGATTCAGATCGACAGTCGGCTGCATCCAGGTTTGGCTGTGAGTGACAGACTTCTCCAAGTAACAGTTCCTTAAACATAGCAGACATTTCTTTCTCTCATGCCCGTATAGAAGAACAGAGTTCCACAGTGACCAGGTCCCCATCTTCTGGTCCCCCCACCATCTATAACTGTGTTATAGCCTGTGTTATGCTTTCCAACTTACGAGCAATGGTCTGAGCCGTGCAGGGTGGCCTCCCTGAACCACTGACTCCCTGAACCAATGACTTTAGCAAACATATAGTTTGCTCTTCTTTTTTTTTTTAAATCTACCCTGAGAGTCTCTGTCTTCTAATTGGTGTATTTAGCCAATTCACATTTAAAGTGATCATTGATATGGTTGGCTTAGTATCTACCATATTTGTAACCGTTTTCTTTTCATTGCCACCTCCCCTTTGTCTTCCATTCCTTTCCTAGCTTCTCTGGTTTTAATCATTTTGTATGATTACAAGTTCTCTCCTCTCTTAGCATATCAGTTATACTTGTAAAAATGTTTGGATGGTTGCCCTAGAGTTTGGAATGTACCTTTACACGTACTCTTCAGCCCACTTGAATACTGCGCTGCATTACAGGTAGTGCAGTTACCTTATAACTGAGTGTTCCCTCAACCCTTATAACCTCGCTGTCCTTCATTTTAGTTATCCACAAGCTACCATCATCCAATATTATTATTATTTTGAACAAACTATTATCTGGTTGATCATTAACAATAAGCAAAATTAGATTTTATTTTACCTTCCTTTATTCCTTTTTGAATGCTTTTCCTTTTTTATGATCCAAATTTCTGGCACATCATTTTCCTTCTTTCTGAAGAACTTTTAGTATTTCTTGCAAGGCAGGTCTACTGGTAACAAATTCCTTCTAGATGTGTTTGTCTGAGAAGGTATTTTTTTTTTATTAATTTTTTAATAAAAAAATAAAACAACAAACAAATGCAAACATTCTTAACTTATGATCATTCCGTTCTACATATATAATCAGTAATTCACAATATCATCACACAGTTGCATATTCATCATCATGATCATTTCTTAGAACATTTGCATCAATTCAGAAAAAGAAATAAAAAGACAACAGAAAAAAATTCATACATACCCTATCCCTTACCCCTCCCTTTCATTGATCACTAGCATTTCAATCTACTAAATTTATTTTAACATTTGTTCCCTCTATTATCTATTTTTATGCTGTATGTTTTACTCGACTGTCAATAAGGTAGATAAAAGGAAACATCAGACTCAAGGTTTTCACAATCACACTGTCACATTGTGAAAGCTATATCATTATACAATCATCTTTAAGAAACATGGCTACTGGAACACAGCTCCACATTTTCAGTCAGTTCCCTCCAGCCTCTCCATTACACCTTAACTAAAAATGTGATATCTATTGAATGCGTAAGAATAACCTCTGGATTCTGTTTGGAATCTCTCCGCCGTTGACACTTTATTTTGTCTCATTTCTCTCTTTCCCCTTTCGGTCAAGAAGGTTTTCTCAGTCCCTTGGTGCTGAGTCCCAGCTCATTCTAGGATTTCTGTCCCACATTGCCAGGAAAGTCCACACCCCTGGGAGTCATGTCCCACGTAGAGAGGGGGAGGGCAGTGAGTTTGCTTGTTGTGTTGGCTGAGAGAGAGGCCACATCTGAGCAACAAAAGAGGTTCCCTGGGGGTGACTCTTAGGCCTAATTTTAAGTAGGCTTAGCCTATCCTTTGTGGGGTTAAGTTTCATATAAACAAACCCTAAGATTGGGGGCTCGGCCTATTGCTTTGGTTGTCCCCACTGCTTGTGAGAATATCAAGAATTCTCCACTTGGGGAAGTTGAATTTTCCCCCTTTCTCACCATTCCCCCAAGGGGACTTTGCAAATACTTTTTTACTCACTGTTCAAATCACTCTGGGCAAACCTACAAAATCTCATGACCTACTCAAGGTTCCATGTACTTACGGTGTCTACATAAGCTGTCTACATAAGTTATATTAGGAAATGCACTAGTGAAAGTATAAATTTTGTACCAAATAAACATTTTTTGCTTTAGTCTCACACATAAGTTAAAATTTTAAAATATGAATTACCATCTATTTTCAACACCCTGCAGTAATGACATTCCTTTGTTCTTCTTCATGCAAAAACATTTTTAAATTTGCACATTTAGTCACTATCATTACACACTCTAGGCATTCCTAGATTATACTCTGAGAAAGTATTTATTTCTCCTTCACTTTTTTTTTTTTTTTTTTTTTTTTTTTTAAAGGAAAGACAGAGAGAAGGAAGGAAGGATAGAAGGAAGGAAAGGAGGAAGAAAGGGAAACATCTTTTAAACATTTTCTTGTTTTATTGTATTTTGTTTCTCCGTTTTTGTTACATGGGCTGGGGCCGGGAATCGAACCGAGGTCCTCCGGCATAGCAGGCAAGCACTTTGCCCGCTGAGCCACCGCGGCCCGCCCTCCTTCACTTTTGAAGGGTAGTTTCACTGGACTTAGAATCTAGGTTGCTGGGGTTTTGCTTTCAACACTTCATATATTTCACTCCACTATCTCCTTGCTTGCAGAACGTCTGATGTCATTCTTATCCTGGGGTTTCAAAATGTTCTCTTTGTCTCTGATTTTTTGAAGTTTGAGCATGATACACGTAGACCCAGCTCATCCTTGGTCCTTGGGCTTCCTGGATTTGAGGGTTTGTGTCTGTTGATAATTTTGGAAAATCCTTCCTGTCTTCTCCTGGTGTTCCCACTACATGTATGTTATGCCTTTTGCAATTGTTCTCCCATATTTCCATATGCCATCATTCTTTCTTCTCTTTGCATTTCAGTTTTGGAAGTTTCGATTGACATAAATCTTCAAGCTCACCGATTCTTTCCGCAGCCATCTCCAGCCAACCCTGATGAGCCCAACAAGGGCACTCCTGTCCTGTGATCCAGTCCTGGCCGATGAGATGGTCAGAAAAGACTGCAAGGAGTGGCTAGCAAAAGTTTTCTTCCATAATGAAAAGAAATGTAGGAGGAGATGCTCCTCCTTCTCTCTGCTCTTGGAGATGTCGTGTGAGGATATGGCAGCCATTTTGTGACCATGAGAACAGGAGAATCCCAGAGAAATTCACCAAGAATCCTGAGACCTCTGAGCTGCTGCTTGACAAACCCTGACATGACCTGCTTCTGGATTTCATGTTAAATGAGATCATAAATGTCCTTACTGCTTACATGTCATATAGCATAGTGGCGAAGAGCAGGAGATCTGCCTGGGTTTGAGCCATTAATACAGGATGATTTGGGGCACTTCTCTGTAAAATAGGGATAATCGTATCTCCCTCATAGAGATGTTGTGAGCATTACATGCGTTTCAATCATCACTTACAGTCAATGGAGGAGACAGAAAAATGAGTGTGACAAGTTGCCCCTAGTTGAGTTGCTCAGAGGAAGCAGAAACCAGCTGAGCGCATAGGGAGGCAGGGAATGTAGCACTGGGTCTGGGCTCTGAATGGTAACAGGAGTCTACTCCCTGGGGGAAAAGGGTGGCTGGGGTGGGGTCAGTGCGCCAAGCAGCAGAAACAGCATGAACAAAGAGCCCGTATCAGTTACCTGTTGTTGTGTATCCGTTACCCTGCTACATTTCCCAGCTGCTAAAACAAACTCCGTACACTGGTTGGCTTTACAGGAGCTTGCTGGCTCGTGGTCTCCGCGGCCAGGAGGCTTCTTCCATGGCTGGGCATCTCTGGGGCAACCTGGCTTCTCCGTTACAGGCGGTGCCCATGGCAGCGTCTTTTCCTCTCTCCTGCGGGTTCCGTTGGCTTCCAGCTCCTGGCTGCTGCCCACGGTTCTCTCTCCCGGCCCTCCACTCTGCGCATGTGGGAGTCCAGCGATCTCGATTAAAAACCAACCCAAGTAAGCCGGGTTTCACCTCAGCTGAAGTCATGCCTTGAAGAGCTGCTGTTACACGGGGCCCACAGCCACCAGGGAGGGGAAACTGAAGTGCACGGTTCCAGCCGCCACTGACCCCAGAAATGTAGTGGCTTGAAACCTGGCTGTTTTATTATTTCCCGTGATTTTGCAGGTTGTCAGGGGCTTAGCTGACGGTTCTTCTGCCAGTCTTGGGGTCTCTCATCTGGCTGCCTTCAGATGGGGGCTAGGGCTGCAATGCCAACATGCCCCACACACACACACACACAGACACACCCTGTCTACACCTTGACAGAGACGGCTGGACGGCCGGGCTCCGCCGGGTTGGGGGATGGCTGGGCTTCTTCCTTCATGCAATCTCAGGGCTTCTCACTCTCCGCGTGTCCGCTCAGCACAGCAGCTCCACGAGGCCTCCCGAGAAGGGGAGCTGGGCTGCCCACAGGTGGAAGCTGCCAGGGCTTCTGAAGGCTCAGGCCTGGAACTGGCCTCCCTTCCACCACATGCCGCCAGTAAACGGGAGTCTCATGCCAAGCCCAGAGTCGGTGGGGAAGGGGCCTGCCGCAGGGTGTGAGGACCAGAATCGCTGGGGCCACCCTTCTGCATGGGCCAGCAGCAGGCCAGAGACCTGAGACGCAGGGGACGCATGTGGGAAGGAGGGGTGGGGATGGAGCCGGAAAAACAGGCCAAGGGCCAGACACATCTCTGTGCCTTGCAACTGCCAAGCTTCATCACACAAAGGAGAGGCCAAAAGGTCCGGCAACTCTTTCCGAAAGCATCCTTGCCACCAATCGGTGATGGGCAGGACCTCGGGCCGGAGGGTCCAGCGCTCCCTGGAGGGGTCGCTTGTCAGCTGGTGGCCTGTGTGGAGTGCTGAGGCCACAGCAGAAACTGAGATCTCAGGAGAATTCCTCTAAAACAGCCCTTTACATTCTGAAAGCCAAGGTCAGGTCAGCCACTCCCTTCTTAAAACCATTCGATGCACAGGAATACGTCCTCCACTGCCGCAGACCTCACCTGCCTTTGCTTTCTCTCCGCAACTTCCTGGCCTGCTGCCCTCATCACACACGTGTCCCGGCCACACCTGCCACCTCCCATCACCTTCGGACCTCCACCTGACTGCCCCAGGCCCTTTGTACTCACTGGCCCTCCCATCTGTCTGGGCAGGCCCTTCCCCACGCCCTTCCCCATGCCCTTCCCTTCCCCACGTCCTTCCCTTCCCCACGCCCTTCCCCATGCCCTTCCCTTCCCCACGCCCTTCCCTTCCCCACGCCCTTCCTTTCCCCACGCCCTTCCCTTCCCCACACCCTTCCCCACGCCCTTCCCTTCCCCACGCCCTTCCCTTCCCCACGCCCTTCCCTTCCCCACATCCTTCCCTTCCCTGTGCTCTTCCCCACACCCTTCCCTTCCCCGTGCCCTTCCCTTCCCCGTGCTCTTCCCTTCCCCACGCCCTTCCCTTCCCCACGCCCTTCCCTTCCCCACGCCCTTCCCTTCCCCACGCCCTTCCTTTCCCCATGCCCTTCCCCATGCCCTTCCCTTCCCCATGCCCTTCCCTTCCCCATGCCCTTCCCTTCCCTACACCTCTCCCAGCTTGCTGATTTCTCCTGATTTCTGCCTCACCTACACGTTGCTGCCTCAAGGAGTTCTTGATCTGAATTCAATGCCCCCTCATTATTCTCACCCTCATATTTTGCTTTTCTTCAGAGTGATGATCATATTTACCCCTCATGTCTCCCATCTGAATGTGCACTGCAGAGCACAAGTGCACCTGCCTCCCACTGCTGATGGCCAGCACAGGCTGGGCATCCAGGAGACGTGCAGGAGTGACGCGCCAGATGGATGAATGGCCTCTGCCTCATTATGGGAGTTTGTCTTTTATCCTGGACAATGACACATATCGGAGGATCATAAACAGGCGAATGACATGGCCAGACTTGTGCCTTTAAAACTGCACCCTGGCAGCTGGGGAGAGATTGGACCAGAGGAGGGATAAACTCTGGGAGGGATGTCAGAGAGGAGACGGATGAAATCAGGAAGGGGTGGGCAAGGGTGATGGAGAGGAGAGAAGCTGGAGAGACATCAGTCCCCAAAGGGCAGGAGAGCTGGGTTTTAATGAAATATTATCTTAGAAGAATCAGTTAATTAGCTCTTGATCTCTGTGGTTTTGATCTCCTCTGTTTGCTGACGTGCTCCTTTTCCACCGCCTCTTGGAATTCCCAGGTCCCTCCATGGAGAGGAGATGTTACTTTACCTCTGATCGCTCTGCTGGAAGCCTGTGCCTCAGTCCGCCATCACTCAGAATGCCATCACTGCTTGGCCACAGACCCTTTGAAGACAAGGCTTTGGCTTTGGCCAAGTCTCGACCACAAAGGGGGATCCCTGAACTGCCTGCAGACTTGTTTACCCATCTCCCTTTGTAGGGACCTTCTGGATACCCACATTTCCTCCCAGGGAGGGAGTCCAAGAGACAATGCCAGAGTTCAGGACAGAGCCTTACAGGTAGTAGACAAGCAAACACACTAGGTGAGTAGATATGTGGGGATGATTGGAGGGGGGATGGACGGATGGTGATGGACAGATGGTGATGGACGGAGGGGGGATGGAAGGAGGGGGGATGGACGGATGGTGATGGACAGATGGTGATGGACGGATGGTGATGGACAGATGGTGATGGACAGAGAGGGGATGGACAGGTGGTGATGGACGGAGGGGGGATGGACGGATGGTGATGGACAGATGGTGATGGACAGAGGGGGGATGGATGGATGGTGATGGACGGAGGGGGGATGGACGGATGGTGATGGACGGAGGGGGGATGGAAGGAGGGGGGATGGACGGATGGTGATGGACGGAGGGGGGATGGACAGATGGTGATGGACGGAGGGGGGATGGACAGATGGTGATGGACGGAGGGGGATGGACAGATGGTGATGGGCGGAGGGGGGATGGAAGGAGGGGGGATGGAAGGAGGGGGGATGGAAGGAGGGGGGACGGAAGGAGGGGGGATGGAAGGAGGGGGGATGGACGGATGGTGATGGACGGAGGGGGGATGGACAGATGGTGATGGACGGAGGGGGGATGGACAGATGGTGATGGACGGAGGGGGATGGACAGATGGTGATGGGCGGAGGGGGGATGGAAGGAGGGGGGATGGAAGGAGGGGGGATGGAAGGAGGGGGGACGGAAGGAGGGGGGATGGAAGGAGGGGGGATGGACGGATGGTGATGGACGGAGGGGGGATGGACAGATGGTGATGGACGGATGGTGATGGACGGATGGTGATGGACAGATGGTGATGGACAGAGAGGGGATGGACAGATGGTGATGGATGGAGGGGGGATGGACGGATGGTGATGGACGGAGGGGGGTGGACAGATGTTGATGGATGGAGGGGGGATGGACAGATGGTGATGGGCGGAGGGGGGATGGAAGGAGGGGGGATGGATGGATGGTGATGGACAGATGGTGATGGACGGATGGTGATGGACAGATGGTGATGAACGGGGGGGATGGACAGATGGTGATGGATGGAGGGGGATGGACGGATGGATGGTGGATGATGCATAGGTATTTGGGTGAGTGGATGGCTAAGACATGAGCGAGCAGGTGAGTAAGTGATTGGACAGATGGATGGGTAGATGAATGAAAGGTTAGAAGGGTGAGTAGAAAAATGATGGGTAAGCAGCTGGAAGGGTGATGGATAGGTGGGGGGATGAGTGAGTGGAAAGGATAGTAGATAGAGTATGTGAAATGAATAGTAAGAAAGATGAATGACTGAGTGGGTGAGTTCATGGGCTGATAGGTGAGTTGTAGAGGGACGGGTGAGTGAAGAGTGGAACAGTTGGGAAGGTGAGTGGATGGTGGGGCTGACGGCTAGGTGATGGACAGAAGAACGGATAGAGGGCTGGATAAACGTCTAGATCAATCAGAAGGAGGCCCACTCAGTTACCAGCCGCCTGCGCCGAGGAAGCCAGGGCTCGGTCGAGGCAATCGGGCCAGCTGAGAATAGAACAAGTACTAGAGTCACTTCTGTCCACTCAGGAATACCCATCAGCTTGCAGGTCTTGCTTATGTTAGAATATTCAGTCCAATATTCAGTCCAACGGTAGGAGAGCTAGAAATAAAATTAAATGAGGTCAGACACAGGCAAAGCATTTAGTACAATGCCTGGTATACAGTAAGTGCTCAGTGAATGCTGACTGCTATTACTGTGGCGGTTGATGTTCCTATAACTGTTGTGTATTAATGAGTATAACGTATAACCGTTGTGTATTAATGAGTATAACGTATAACCGTTGTGTATTAATGAGTATAACGTATAACCGTTGTGTATTAATGAGTATAACGTATAACCGTTGTGTATTAATGAGTATAACGTATAACCGTTGTGTATTAATGAATATAACGTATAACCATTGTGTGTTAATGGTGCTGAGCACTTTATTTGCACTACCTCACTAGCAGCCCCCAGCAGCCCCGTGAAGGGGAGCCTCATCCCCATTTTACTGATGATTGTGATTATGGTCACTGAGTGTGACAAAAGGAGAACAAGCAATGGGACTAGAGTCAAAGTGGAGGAACAACCCCTGTGGCTCCCGGATCTCTGTCTGGGCAAGGCCACAGTGAAGAGCAGTTGTCCTGCATATGCCACTTAGAGATTTCAGAGACCCCCCTGGAGCACCGGGCACCCCACAATCCCCTCAAAGAGCAATTACTACTACCCAGGGGTCTGTGGGAGAGAGGGAAGGGGGACTAATTAGCCTGGCTCAGTGCCCACATCTTCTGAGAAATCTGAATAGGATACCCAGGGGGATAATAAATAAATGATGGCTGGCATTATGGAGTCCAAGGAAAAAAAATCTGATTTCAAATGGCCATGGCTCCTGCCAGCACAGTTTAGAGGGGGATTCCACTTGTATTTACATGGACAGATGGGGCCAACTGGACCTCACTCGGCCTCAGAGAAAAATCTCAACACCTCTCAGCAAGAAATCGGCTGCAAGGACCTGAGCCTCAGATGGTTTGGGAGCGCACTGGCCAGGGAACTGTTGACCTGTGCTGGCAAAGGCCGCCTGCTCTGCTTGAGCTTTTTCGTTTTCCCACCTTTAAAATGAGACAGCCAGGCTTGAATTCTAGCCGGAGGAACTTGTCTTTATAGAACTTTCTGAGTTTTCTTACTTTTTTTTGCCATGTTTCCTCTAAGTACTTTTTTCCCTTGAGGACATGGTCGAGTCTGGTTAGTGGGGAGAGGGCTGTATCAGCTGGGTTCTTTGAGATCTAAGTGACAGACTCACAATAAAGCGGGTGCCCTGGGGCAAGTGCAAACTAGCAGAATACTGGAGCAGAGGCGTAAGCTTGAGGAACTTCATGTGACAGAGGTGGCCCCACAGGTCACTAGAGAAAGGACAGGTGGTTCCATAGATGGTTTTTTGAAAACTAGCTAAGTATAGGACAGTTTTAAGTTGGATGCCATCTGTTTCAGTTTGCTAAAGCTGCTGGAATGCAACATACCAGAAATGGGCTGGCTTTTACAATGAGGACTTAATAGCTTACAAACTTACGGTTGTAAGGCCGTGAAAATGTCCAAATTAAGACATCAGCAGGACCATACCTTCTCTGAAGACAGGCGGCCAGCATCTGGGACACCTGTCCCATGGGAGGGCACCTGGCCGGCACCTGCTGGTCCTTCTCTCTTGGTTTTGTTGCTTCCAGCTCCTGGCTTCAGTGGCATCCTCTCTGAGCTTCTGTGGGTTCTCGCATAGATTTTCTGGGGCTTTTCACTGTGTGCTTCTCTTAATTTCATCTCTCTTAGAGGACTCCAGTAAAAGGATTGACCACCTTGAATGGGTCACATCTCAGTTGAAATTATCTAACCAAAAAGTCCCAGCTCCCAGTGGGTCTGCACCCACAGGAATGGGTTAAAAGAACAGGGCCTTTTCTGGGGTACGTAATAGCTTCAAACTACACCCCTCCCTGACAGCACACATGTATACATAATTGTTTAAAAACCTAAAAGATGAAAATGCAAAATTAATAAGAAAATGTTTCCAATTTCAGAGGGAGGGGAAGACTCTTTAAACAAAACTTTAAAAATACAAGCCTTACAAAGCCAAAAATAAATCTGATTACGTCAAAAGTGATGGTTTTCCTGTAACTTCTTGGTGAGGAGTGCTTTGAAAGCTATTGCTTTCTTATTTCTTTGCTTTGTTTACATGTTATACTATACAATAAAAAAATTTAAAAAAAAAGTGAAGGTTTCTGTTTTACAGTGGACGCCCTGAACAAAGTTAATAGACAGCTGACATAATGGAAGAAGATACTTGCAACGTCTAATAAGAAACTTCAAATCTACTTTATACAAAGAAGCCCTGCAAATAATCAAGAAAAAAAACCCAGCAGCCCCAATAGAAAAATGGATGCTGGATGTGAACAGGCAATTTATAGACCAGGAGAGCAAGCAGCCCAGGAAGAGACTCTCTCATTCGTTAGTAATCAAAAAAATGCAAATTTAAATACATTGGGATGCTACTTTGCATCTGTTAGACTGCCAAAGCTTAGCTCTGTGGTTTAATGTCACACAAAGCAGGGACATGGGATGTAGGAATTCCCAGGCAGCTGATGGGCTGCGGCCTGGAGCAGACATTTGCAGAGAGATCCGGGTATGCTTAGTCAGATTAAGTACATATGCACTCTGTGAAACAGCAATTCCAGACTTGGAGAAAAAATTTTTTAATTGTGACACTGGTCCATAAGCAGACAGGGACCAGCATGCTTACTGGCAAGTTAACTGGGGGGAGGGGGGTGATGGGAGGTAGTGGGGGTGCAGGGAAGAGGCGAGGGCCTACATGCTGGACGGCTCTGCAGCTGTTGGGAGCAGTGGACTCAACGTGCCCAGAGCAAGGTGGAAGGATCTTAGAGAAAAATAGGAAACAGAATGAGATCATGTATGATGGAGGTGGTGAGAAGTGGGCAGGTTTAAAATTGCACACAATGTGTTGTTTTGGGTTTGATAATAAATTAAAAAAAAAACTGAAAAAAAATTGCACACAATGCACCAAAACACCTTTTTCAAGAACTCATACAAACAAATAACACACAGTAAGCAAGGAACAGTAGTTGCCTATAGGGTAGGAAGAGCCATGGGAGGGGATGGGGATAAAAAGGGATAACGAGATGAATGAAATAATAGAGAAGAAAAACAGTATCAGGTCTTCTGTCCTGCTCCTGGTCCTGTTGGGAGAGGAGTGTGGCATCCCTAGGGCAGGACGGCGTCTGTTACTCACCAGCCACAGCACTGACTTCAATGCTGGGCATGTAGTAGATGCTCAGTAAACTTTTGGAAGGATTCTGTGAATCTGTAAAAGAATTAACAGATGAAGGACTTTGCCAAAAGGCTGCTCTGGCACTTGGAATGCCCCCTGAATTTGGAATCAAAGAGATTCAAATCTTGGTGGTGCCACTCCCCAGCAAGACACTGGGCAAGATTAGGTTTCTCTGAGCCTCAGTTTCCCCATCTGTAAGGCACCTCATCTCTCGTGAACATTGGTAGGGCTGTTTGCAGCAGGTGCTCAGTAAATATCCCTCCCCACTCTCCGGCTAAGGGGAGCAGAGGAGGGGGCCACTTTTGGGCGCCGTTTCACTGCTCCCAGAAGGCTGCTTCCTCCAGCAATGCCTGGAAATTCCACCAAAACAGAGATAGTTTTCCCCCAGTCAGGAAGGCTTTATTGTCCTCTTCAGCTCCCTTTGGAAATGCCCAGGCCTCTGGGATGAGGTGCGTTCAGCACCTGTGTTTAGTAGAGGGTCAGCTCAGAGCCATGCTACATGCAGTGGAGTGCTGGCTCCTCTCTCTGTCTCTCACACCCCAATCCTAATCCATCAGAATATCTTGCTCCGGAGTCCAACTGAAGTCACCCCTGCTCAATCCTCCAGACGCCCACCTGCTTCCCTCAGAGTAAGTCTCACAGTCCCTCCCACGGCCTGCAGGAGACCACACGGTCTGCCCCCCACCCCACCCCATCTCCCTCACCTCCCACCCTCTCCTTCAGCCCCCTGTATTCTAGCCCCTCTGGCTGTCTTGCTGTCTCTTAAACGTAGCTCGTCCCCTCCCCAGGACATTTGCATTTGCTGTTCCCTCAGCCAGGAATGCCCTTCCCCCCACTGTCCCCATCGCTCGGCCCTTCTCATCTTCAAGTCTCTGCCCAGATGTTACCTCCCCAGAGAGGCCCTCTGCAGCTGCACTCAGTCTTTCTTCAGTCCATCATCGCATTCGTTTTCTTCATAACACTCTCCGCAATCTGACATTTTCTCCGTTCTAAAAACCTGCTCTCTTAGTTGCCTGTATTCCCTCACTGGGCTAATCTCAGAGTGGGGACAGAGCCAAAGCAGGCCCCAGGGTCTCCTAAACCCTGGTCGGAAGTTCAGATTTCAGTCTGCAGAGCAGGAGTCATCAGAAGGGTTTAAGCAGGTGAGAGAAATGTTCTGATGTATAAAATATAAACATCCTTCTGGCTGCCAGGGGGCGGGAGGAGGGGGTTGAGACGATGGCGCTCAGGCCACGCCAGGATATTGGAGGTGGCAAGAAGTGGACATTTAAATGAAGTATAATAATATTATGTACATCTCTATGGAAACAAATCCCTTAAGTTTCAGAAATGAAGAAAATAAGGACCAAAGAGGATTAGGGTCTTCTCTTGGATTTCTCTCTTCTGGGAGCTTTGTCCCCAGGACCAATCTGCCCATCCTGCTGTAACCACGTGTTTGAAAGAATAAATGGGATGTGGGGCCCGTCCTTGGCGACCCTAGGGAAGCTTTGCTCACCTCTCCAGGGTTCTAGATTCATGTATGGAACTATTTGGGGGTTCTGTCTCCCCTACTGGACAGCGTTTTGTTCACTAGGCCGGTGCAGGGCCTGGCACACAGGAAGCTGTCGGGAGCAGTGGAACTAATGCAGGAATGAATGAATGAATCACCAGCATGTGTGAAAGGGTGTGCCCTCGTCGTCTACTCCTCACCTTGCTTCATTTCATCTTTTTAACAGTGAGCACCAGCTAACACATGGCGTATTTATTCGTCACGTGCTCAGAGCCCACCTTCCTCTACTAGAATCCAGAACTCTATTCTAGAATTAGATTTTAGGATCCAGGACGGAAACTCAGGAGCTATTTAAAATTGCCGTCGGCCCTCCCCCTCCCTGGCCCTCGCTCTGCTCCCCCGTGCCCCCTCCTCTATCCCCGTCTGGCGCGCAGTTCCCCTGCCTTGCTTATGCTCAGCTCTGCGAGGGCCGGGTGTGCTGTTCGGTTCCCAGCTGCGAGCGCCTTGCACACAGTAGGCGCTCAGCCCGCGCTGGCGACCGGCCGAAGGACGCGGGGGTCGCAAGGCGGTCACTAGAGGCAGCCCCGCCGGACGCTCGACCCGCAGGCGCCGTTCCGCCCAGCCCCGCCCCCCCGGCCCCGGGCCTCCGCGCAGCGGCGCCGGGCAAGCAGGGGTTAAGCGCGCGCTGCCGACCCGCAGGTGGCGCCGGCGGCCCCGGTGCCCGGCTCCGGCGCTGCGAGTGCGGGACGGAACCGCGGCGAGCGCGCAGTCCAAGCTCGGCCCCGACTTGTTGATCGCGCCCAGGCGGCCGGCGCTGCGGCCGCGGCGGGCGGCGGAGGCGGAGGCGGAGGCGGAGGCGGAGGCGGAGGCAGAGGCGCAGGCGGAGGCGCCTCCGACCGCGATCCTGCCCCGCGCCCCCCGCGCGCGCCCGCGCCCCCCGCCTCCCTGAGCGCGCCCCGGCCCCGCGGCGCTTGCGGTCCGGGTGCGTCGCCCGCCCGGCCCGCGTAGGCCCGGCTCAGCCCGGCCCCGGGACCGCCGCTGCCCGCGGGCGGGGGCACCCGGGCGGCCGGGGCGATGCGCGGCCCCCGGTCCCGGGAGGTGGCCACCCTGGGGGTGAGTGTCGGGGCGCGCGGCCCGTGGCGCGGTTACCGGGGGACACGGCAAAGGGTTCGCCGGTCGCGGCTCGGCCCTGCGGGTCTCACGGGGCCGCTCCAGGCTGGGGCGGGGTGGGGGGTGGGTTGTTCTTTGGGGAGGGGGACGGAGGCAGCGGGCAACGGCTGGGGCCTGGGGAGGCGCGCGATCCCCATTCCGGGGCGCGGGGCGCGTGTGGAGGACGTGCACTCTCGCATGCTAAGGGGCTCGGAGGCCTCCCCCCCCCCCCCGAAATCGCCAGTGCGCGGCGGGAGGAGGGCGCGTTTTGAAAAGGCCAGAAATTCAGCCCATTTCCCCGCCTCCCACCTCCCCCACCCCTTCCCTTCCGAGCTCCAGGAAAGGCGCAGATCCCGGAGTTATAAAAAGCCATCACAGGAGAGGAGCGAGGAGGAGGAGGAGGAGGAGAAAGAGGAAGAGGAGGAGGAGAAGGGGGCGGGGAAGGAGCGAGGGGAGGGCCGAGCGGGAGGTTCCCGAGGGCTCTTCGTGCCCCCTGCGGGGGTGGAGGGCGTCGAAGGAGGAGGGGAAGTCCGCAGCCAGCTCCGCTGCGCGTCCTCGGGGCGGACCTCGTCGCCAGGGCGACCCCGGGATGTGTCCTGGTGCTTAGGGGAGAGGGGTCGCTCCGGGACAGAGCGCTGGTTGCGAGCACCCCGTCCGTGGTGACCTCCGACAGGTGGGCGCCTGCAATTCCTCGGAGCCCGCCCCAGCTCTTTTAAGGGTTAGAAGAAGCAACCCCCCCCCACCCTCCCCCTCCGCTCTGGATCCCGACGACCTCGGAGCGGGGGAGAGAGAAGACAAGAACTCTTTTCTTAAAGAGAAAGTTTCCGGGCCGCGCCCCTCTGTCCCCATCGCGGGGCCGGGCTCGGGCCTCGACGGCATGACCCAGAAGAGCGCGTTTCAGCACCCGAAGCGCAGACAGCGCCCCGGGTGGCTGGGCTGGGCCCGGGCCGCGGAAGCCCGGGGTGGGGCCTCCCGGGCCCCGGCGGCGCCTCTTGGGGCCCTCTCCCCGCCCCCGGCATCCGCGGGGTGGGGCGAACTTCAGCACCGGCGGGAGGGACAGCGCCCCTCCGCCCCGCCCCGCCCCGCTGAGCCGCTTAGCGCCCGGAAGGTCAAGGCCGACTGGGCCCCGGCGGGGCTGGGACGGGGCGGCGGGCGGCTCGGGCCTGCTGACCCGCGTGGCTTTCTGCCTTGCAGCCGTCGGGATGGCGGTGAGGAGACGGCCGTGACGCGCCCACTGCAGCCGCAGCGCTCCCTGCCCCCCTCCCCCGCGGCGGCTGGCCTGGCCGGCGAGTGACAGCGGCCTGGGGGGGCAGGGGGGGCGGGGGGGGGGACCGGACCAGCGATGCCGGCGGGCATGACGAAGCATGGCTCCCGCTCCACCAGCTCGCTGCCCCCCGAGCCCATGGAGATCGCGCGCAGCAAGGCGTGCTCGCGCCGCGTGCGCCTCAACGTCGGGGGCCTGGCGCACGAGGTGCTGTGGCGCACGCTGGACCGCCTGCCCCGCACGCGCCTGGGCAAGCTCCGCGACTGCAACACGCACGACTCGCTGCTCGAGGTGTGCGACGACTACAGCCTCGACGACAACGAGTACTTCTTCGACCGCCACCCGGGCGCCTTCACGTCGATCCTCAACTTCTACCGCACCGGGCGGCTGCACATGATGGAGGAGATGTGCGCGCTCAGCTTCAGCCAGGAGCTGGACTACTGGGGCATCGACGAGATCTACCTGGAGTCCTGCTGCCAGGCGCGCTACCACCAGAAGAAGGAGCAGATGAACGAGGAGCTGAAACGCGAGGCCGAGACACTGCGCGAGCGGGAGGGCGAGGAGTTCGACAACACATGCTGCGCCGAGAAGAGGAAAAAGCTCTGGGACCTGCTGGAGAAGCCCAACTCCTCCGTGGCTGCCAAGGTGAGTCGGGGGTCTGCGGGCCACCGTGTGGGGGCGGGGGGGCGGGGCGGGGCTTCGGCCGCGTCCCCAGAGGGAAGGATGATCCCCTGGACCCTTACTGGGTGGTTCTGGTCATCCCTCCTTGATGCGCTTCAATAATTTATACCCCTATTTTGTTGGAGGAAAGGATTTTCAGAGACTTGTCTACACCCCTGGCAAGAGAATGGATGCTGAGAAATAAGGTGCGAGGGAGGGTGCCTAGGGAAGACAGCTTTGCTGGGATGGAGTCGAGTTCAGTTTGGTCTGCTCCACCGTGCTCCCGGCCCGGTCCCAGCCTCAGGTGGAGGTGGGACGCCCTCCGGTTTTGGTACCTTCTCCTCTGTTTATAACCCCAGTTTGCCCCATGAGGGGACTTAAAGTGGCTTACAGACACGCTTGGAGGACACTGACAGAGGGTCCCACAGTTTTAACGTAAGATGAGGCAAAGGGCCTAAGAGGACGTGGGCACATGCGGCTGAGTGTGGGCGCGTGTGGGCGAGGCCCCCCTGGCTATTTGTTTATTTATGTGCTGAGTTTATTCCTAGAATGGTTTGATGCAGCCTGCAAAGCCACTTCGGCTGTGGGAAGATGTCGGTTTCCACATTGCAGAGGAAAATGCGGCTCTGTGAAGCAAAAGAAAGGGAGGCGGGGTACACTTGACCAATGGGCTGGGGGGGGGGTGCGTGCCGCAGGGTCAAGTTCAGAGAAAGACTTGGGGTGGAGCTGGCCCACGCCTGGGGGTCATTTGTGGACAGGAGACTGTGTTTCTGCGGTGCCTGGCACAGGTGGGCCATTCTTCCCCAGCCAGCGGTGCCAGGAGAAAATGTCCACATGGACTGTGGAGGAAGCCAGGTGTGGCCCAGAGAAGAAGGCGTTGATGTTGAAATCCGGGGAGAGCCAGTGGGGAGGGACACGGGCCCGGGAATCGCCCTCGGCAGGCGGGGCCTCGGAACAGGGTGGGCAAGTGCAGGAGCAGAGTGGGAAGGAGGAGGCCACGTGGGGGCGGGGGGCGTCCCGTGGGCCAGTCCGCCCACAGGGCAGGTGTGACGGGGCCTCTCTGGGGCCCTTTACCTGGATATGGCCAGCCCAGGAGAGGCCCCCAGTGGTGGACAGGGGGAGGCGTGGCAGGCAGGAGGGCACGGGGGCCTCGCCTGCTTTCCACCTTCCCTGTCCACTCCCAGGAGGACCTAGAGCTGCCCGGGCCAGCTTCCGCCTCCAGAGCCCGTGGGCTGCCCCTGGCCATAATCCTGCCCAGGTTTTGCACCACCCTGCCTCCGCTTAAGACGAGTCATTCACCCTTAGCCGGCTTAGGATCAACAGACTTATTTTGCTATTTCCAGTCCTGACACAGGTCCCTCACCCTCACCCACTTTAGGCTGAAACGTGGCTCTCCCTCCTCCCTGTCCTGTGCACAGGGCTTGAGAGTGAGGGCCAGGGGAGGGCCAGGGAAGGGTAGGGAAGAGGAGGGTTCGCTGTCCCGGCGCAGAGGCCGCAGGCGTGGGCAGTGCTGGGCTTGGCGTCCGGCTTGCAGGAGGTGCTGTTGGGGAGTAAGCAGCCTCTCTTTTCCTTTGGGTTAATCTGGTCACAGGGACACTTCATGACCTCTTATTGATCCCGGGCTGGGGCTGCCGGCTTCCACTCCTGGCACATGGACAGTCGAGGGTTTTCTGTGGCCGGAGCTGAAGGGGGAAGGTGGGCAGGCTTGTTGGTCCTCAGGGCAGAAATACCGCCGTTTACAAATACCTGCGATGTACAGAATGTACAGAATGTAACAACACAATCGCCCTTGCGATTGAGGGGCTCAGAGAGGTTAAGTACCTTGCCAAAGGTCACACGGTAGGCAAACAGGAGCAGCCAGAAATTCCAACCCAAGTGCTATTTTGAAGACCCCATTCTTTCTAGAATGATTAAGTGCCACCGTCATTTCCCTGATTTCCCTGCTTCCATGTTTGCTCTCTGCAATCCGCTCTCCACACAGCAGCCAGAGTGAGCTTTTCAAAATGTAAATTGGATCATATTATTCATCAACTTAAAATCCTCCAGTGGTTTCCCATCACAGTCAGAATAAAATTCAAACTCTTCCCTGTGGCACACCAGGTCCCACGGCCCCTCTGCGCTCAGCTGCCCCTTTTCTCTCCCTGCCCACTGGCACCCCAGCTGTCCCCTAAACAGGTCAACCTTCACACGGCCTCAGGACCTTTGCAGTAACTATGCCTGATGTCCCAGGGCTGGCCCCTCCTACTCACCCATTTCCCTGCTCGCAGAGGCCCCCTGTGACCGCCCTCTAAAACAGCCTCCTCCCCTTACTCTCGGGCACGTTGCTTTGTGGCTTCCCTGCCCAGTCCTTCAGCACCACCACTTGTTTCCTTGTTGTTCTGTTTCTTCCCCACAAGAATTCACTGCGAGTCGCCTTCACTGCCCTGTTCCTGGGGACCATCCTGGTACCCCCATAGGGAAGCCCCAGCGACCTCACGTGGAATGAATGAATGAATGAATGAGTCATGGCGTCAGTCACTGGGCCCCAAGGGCTTGGGGGGCTGCCTCTCCTTCCTCGCTCTCACCACAGCCTGGTCCTGTGCCTCGGCCTCCTTCCAGGAGCTGCCTTTGCAGCCCCCCAGCCAGCCCCCACCTGCCCATCCTGTGGGCAGGGCAGCGAGGTCTGTGGGAATTTCTCAGAGGCCGCAGAGTGTGGGGGCTGTGAGGTCCGCCATGGCCGAATGCCATGTGTGTAAGAGCAAGGACAGGCTGAGATTCCAGTCTCCTCTCCACCACCCCCCCACTCCTGGCCTTTGGGAGTCCTCCCTCCTGGCCCCAGGCTGGCATCTGTGAAATGGTGATAAAAGGCCCACCTTGCAGGGCTTCCACGTACTCATGTTTGTCAGGACTTTGCTCGCTGGCCTGCACCTGGGGTTAGATGCTGCTGCCATAGGCGACAGGGGCAGAGTCCCTTCCCAGGGGCTGGGCGCATGGGCTGCGGCAGAGCCTTCTCCCTCTCACGGCAGCACCAGGGAGCTGAGCGGACGCTGTTAATAATTGATGGGATGTTCTGGCAATGTGGAGACAAACAAGCACAGGCCCTGGGCTTCACCGTCAGGGGAGCGAAAATCAAAATCCATTAGGCAAAGGACAGTGAGATTGATTCTTATTTGGAAGCTGGGGTCGGCTCCATCGGGGAGATGGGACTGAGTTGCTGGGGCCACTGTCAGTTTTCTACTTTCTCAGGAAACCCCACAGGGCTTGTCTCAGAAGGAGAGTGGAGGGGACTGACATGCCAGGCTCTGGGTGCCTGCGTTCCTGCAACTGTCAGGGTTGAGGCCCTGAGTTCATATTATTCTAATGGATTGTGCCAGGCACCGACTGGGGGTCTCTGTGCCCAGCAGCTCACCAAAATCTGTCCGCCTCTCCGATGGGGGAAGCTCTGGCTTGCGAGTCACAGGCTAGGCAGCTGAAAGTGGCTTCCATGAGAAGGAAGAGGTAGCACATCACATGGCACGAAGCTCCAGGGGACGAGTGGCATCAGGGATGCCACTGGGACCCGACATTCTTTCCACCTTAATGTTATTCCAGGCTCAGGTGGGGGGGCTTGGTCCTTGGGCTTGATGCCTCACGCCACAATATGGCTGCCTGGTTCCAGGCTTCACATGTAGACCCAGACAGCAAAGAGGAGCAGTTTCTCCCATTTGTCACTACTTCGTTTTCTGAAATGAAAACCTTTCCCAGGCTGGGAAAGGTCTCATGCTTATGCTCCAGATGTAAGGAGCCTGGGAAAGCAAGTCTCTGGCTTTTTCACATGTTGGGGAGGGAATGCGTTTGATGAGTGATAGTAAGGTCCTTTAACAGAAGAGGAGATGGAGGCTCTGAGAGGTGAAGGTCACACAGCTGAGTGCTCAGAAATATTTGTTGAAGGAATGAAAATGGCAGAGCCAGAGCTTGAACCCAGCCTCATCTGGTTCCCAGGCCTGTGTGAATCCCGGACTCGTGGATTCAGTCAAGCGTCCTGAGTGCGAGCAACCTCATCTGCCGAGTGGCAGTGCCTCTGTCTCAGGTCTGTCTTGACAGTTCAGGGAGCTTTCATATGGGAATGTAGTTTGCAAGTGGAAACTGTTTATAAATGTGAATTATTATTTTTTACTGTTATCATTTACAGAAGTGGGAGAAGTGGGGGCGATCTTTATTTAGGGGGTAATCAGCATTTTGCCCACTGTAAGTTTCATTAGGAGATCGCGCTGTGGGTGTAAGAGATGTGGGTTCATTTCCAGGCTCTCTCACTTACCAGGAGAGAGTTCTTTACATCTCTGAGCCTCAGTTTCCTCATCTGGGAAATGGGAATTACAACAGAGCCAGCCCTGTAGGGCCATCAGGGGAGACCCCGTGTAAGGCGCTTCACCCTGCCTGGCAGGTGGGAGCGGTCAGCAGATGGCCCTGGGGGTGGTTGATGTGACCCTGGAACCCTCTGTTCTAACTGCACCCCAGATTGGCAGGATCTGATTATAGTGCCATTGACAGCAGGGCCACTGCCCACCCCTTTGGGGCTCATGCCTCCGTGGAGTGATGCCTCTGCTCTTTAATCTGAGCCGGGACCCTCGTGTGTGATCACCAAGGAAAACGAGAGGAACCAGTTCAGAGTCCGCGGGGTCTCGGGCTGTGGATAGAAAAGCTGAAACCCTCATGGCCTGCTTTTATTCCTGGGACACAATGTGCCCGAAACTCAGAATCCTGGCTGAGGAGTCACACAGAACTGGGTGAAACCCAGCCATTTCCTACCGCTGACTGGAGGAAAGTCACTTCCCCTCTCATAGCCTCTGTTTCTTATTCCGTGACTAAGATAATAATAGAGCCCACCTCGCGGGGTTGTTGCAAGAATTGCATAGAACCGTGCGTGAAAGTACAGAAGCCCTGCCTGCTAAACCCAGCATCCCCAAGCGGTAAAGGGAAACCCGGAGGCCCAGGGTGCCTCATCAACTTGCCGGGAGCCACACAGCGATTGGTAGAAGAGCAGGGACCCTGCTTGGGCTTCCTGAGCCTCCGCCACCCCAGGAGCCACAGGGATGTCTCCCATTCCTGCAGGGTGCCTGAGCAGGGCCGGATCTTGGCAGCTGGTCTCAGCGGTTTTGAAAGGTTCCAACGGCCTGGAGGATGTGAAAACGCTGAGGGGACAGGGCTGGCCAAGCGAGCAGCAGTTTGGCCAAAATGTAATGAACTGGGAGAGAATGAGCATGCATTAGGCGCCAACTCCACATCTAGCACTCTGAGTACTCTTCGTACTTGATGGCCCAGGGATGGAGCCCTCACTGCAGAGCTGGATCGCCCAGAGTCCACGTGAGGCTCGTCTCCTCTCTACCCATACGATGCAGGGCAAACTCCTGCCGCGCTCTGGGCCTCAGTTCCTTCACCCATAAAATGGGCGCAATGGCAGGGGCCGCCTGGATGAAGTGAGTTAAAACAGGCAACCCCCCCCTTTGATGACCACTCGTTTTTTTTTTTTTTTAAAGCTTTATCATTATATAATTGTCTTCAAGAATCAAGACTATTATTTATTTATTATTATTTTTTTTTTTACATGGGCAGGCACCGGGAATCAAACCCGGGTCCTCAGGCATGGCAGGCAAGCACTCTTACCTGCTGAGCCACTGTGGCCTGCCCACTCATTGTTTTTTATTGCCATGTAACCCTCCTGACATTCCTGTGTGATGGATGCGCTCCTTTTCCAAAGTGGTCCAGGCTCGTTGTCGTTGGGGCTCACTAACTTGTGCGTGCTCCTGTGGGCAGCTGGGCAGAGCAGGACCCGACCCGACGTGACAGGTGTGGCAGTGCCCCCGCCACGTCCTCTTAGCTCTTACCATTTTCGGTCCCACAGCCCAGCTCCTGGCTGCCGGGCCTTTCTCCTACCACGGGCGCTCAGGGGAGTGAGGGAGCGAGCAGCACCCTGGATGGCCCTCGGCGCTGGCCCCTGGGGGTGGTGTGTAAATGCCCCCCATCCCTCGCCCCATGCCCCCCAGAGCTGGGTGGGAAGCTCAGAGTTGCCCCGTGCTTCCCAGTCCCTCCAGGCCGGCCCCAGCTCATGGACGCTGCTTTTTCAGCCTCCCCCCCACACGCCCCCTGCCCCCCGGACCCCGGACACCCCGGCCCTGCCCACGTAAACTGACTGCACTCAGAACCTCATCCTCGGAGCTGCTTTTGGGGGCCAACCTGAGACTTGTGGGAAGCGCCCTTTGTCGGGGCGTCCTGGGGTTGCACCTGGCAGCCTGCTCAGGGACGGTCCTTCGAGAGGCAATCCTGGGGCCAGCCAGGCCCGTTCAGCCTCATTACCGCTGTCCCCGGATGAACAGAGGTGGCCATGGTGGCGGGCGCGGCTCCCCGTGTGCATCCCGGCCCAGCTCGGTGCAGGGACCTCACGGGCTCAGCCCCTTCCCACAGCCGCCTCTGAGGGGTAACTGTCCCCATCCACCCGCAGACACGGAGGCTGAGAGAGGCCAAGTGGCTGGCCCAAGGCCACAGGACATGAGGGTAGGGGGGCAACCCCTCCCAGGACGCCCTGATCCTGAGGCCATGACCTTGACCTCTGGGCTGTGTGAACGACCTTCACAGAGTGAGAAGCAACCTCCGGGGATGCCATCCTCTTCGCTTCTCAGGTTGGGGAAGCTGAGGTGCTGAGAGGTCAGACGTTCACCCATATTTCCCACCAGACTGGGGGTTTTCCTGCTCCTGGGTCCAAAAGTGACCAGATGAGCCCCGGGGACAGCAGCGTCATGTCAGGGAAGGCCCAGCAGGCACGCCTCCTTGCCTAGTTGCGGCGTTGGTGGACGTGGGGTCTCTGGCAGGACTGGGTGGGGCCAGCCGGGGCCTGGGATGGGACCCACATGGTGGTGGCAAGGGGCCAGTCATTAACTGTTTTCCTGGTGACACAAGTAACAGGTAAGACAGGGCATGGCTGTGGGGACACACGTGTCCAGGTTCACAGCCCACTGCATGGCCTCCTGGTGCTGGGGCTCCAGCGAGCCGCCCTCTGACGCTAGTGGGTCGCAGAGCAGTGCCTCCCACCCGCCGGCTGCACCTCAGGATCACTGGGGAGCCTCCAAACACCCAGGCCCGGCAGTCTCTCGGGGTTGGGCAGAGCATCGGCGTTTTAAAAATTCCCGTAGTGATTGTGACATTCAGGGAGCACACAATGTGGTCATTGAAGATGATCATGGGGTCAGAGTAACTAAGGAGTGTGCAGCAGTGTGCACAGTGCTGGGAGAGAGGGGGCGCTGACTGGGCTTGCAGCTCACCAGGACATTGGACAATCCCGGACACCCCTACCATGGGGCTCTCCCTCTCCCACTCAGGAAAGCTTTGTGAAGCCAAGTGCGTGAGAGGAAAACACGTGGCTATTTCTCACCATCACCGCCCTCTCCCTGACCCGGCATCCCTGCCTGCTCCCGCCCAGACTGCTGTAGGAGCCTCTCCCCATCTCCTGCTACCGCTCTCTCACCCCCACAGCTGTTCACACGCAGCCTGAAGGACCCTGTGTAAATCAGGGGCCCTCTCTCCCACGCAAGACCCTCTCGTGGCTACCGTCTCGCGTGGTGAAAAAGCAGACATCCTCGTGCCCTCGCAGGCATGCCCTGGCACCTTTCCTCTCTCCCATCCGCCTTCTGTCCTTCACCTCCTGCCACTCCCTTTCCAGCCCGACCGGCTCCTTGCTGCCCCTCACACACGCTCCAGCCTCAGGGCCTTTGCACTGGCTGTTCCTCTTGCCTGGACTCTCTTCCCGTTGACACCCATGAGTCTCACCCCCCACCTCCTTCAGGTCTCAGCTCAAATGCCACCTTTTCAGCAAGGTGTTTCCCAACCATCCTGTATGAACAAGCACCCCAACCTCCCTGGTCCTCTCTCCTGCTCCATTGTTCTTCACAGCAAAATTGCATATAATTATACACATACTTTCTTTACCCCCCCTTGGGTGTAAGCTTCACAGGGCAGGGATTTTTCTGTTTTGTTCACTGTTGTATTCCCAGGGCCTGAAACAATGCTTACTGTAGGGTAGAGGCCAGTACATGTCTGTTGGATGGATGGATGGATGGATGGATGAATGAATGAATGAATGAAGTTACCATAAAGTTAATTGAGACTACACACTGACTGAAGAACTCAGGAACTGATTCACCAGCTTTGGGACATTTAGGATTGTTGCTAACCTGTTTCTGGACAGCTGACCCTCTGCCTCTGGCATGGTGGCCTCAGCGCGGCTCGGCCAGCGTGGGGGCCGGGGGCCCTCAGGGGGCTCCCTCGGCCTCCGACACACGCCCCAGGGGTGAGAGCCTGAAATGTCTCCAGATAAGGCCACATGTCCCCCAGGAGGCCTGAACTGCCCCCGTTTGGGAACCCCGTGGGCAAGCGCACCGGGCCAGCCACCAGTCACGTGCCAAAGGTGGAGCTGGGGCGCGACCTTGAAGGGGACAGCTCCGTTCCCCCTGGGAGAAGAAGTGAAGTGCCAGTCCCCGGAGAGGACAGGGGAGGCCACTGCCGTCTTGGAGCTCATGGCCTCGTGGCGGGGCCTTGCACAAATGAGCAGTTAATGGGAGAATAATCGTCATGTTGCTTCCTTGGGATGGAGGAAGGAAACAGGGGACTTTGACAGAGAATGCTGGGGCTTTCTGCCTGGGTGACCTTTCCCTGAGGACCTGAACCGCATTTCCCTGAGCTGCGGAAATGATCTTTCTCCCATTTTCCATTTCCCACTCCTGAGCCGTTCAGCCTGCTTTTTTTTTAATATATATTTTTTTATTTCCTGTATCCTATTTTCTTCTAACCTTATCTCTCCACCGAAAGTAGGGCATGCTTAAGGAGCAGGGCTGACCTTTAGGCATTTCTGGGCTGTAGGGCAGGTTCTGCCAGTGCCTGATTTGTAAATAAAGTTTTACTGGAATATACGTGCACCCATTCATTCCCTTCGAGGGCTGCTTTCCTGCATGATTGAGTTGAGCAGTTGCAACAGCGACCATAGGGCCTGCAGAGTCTAAAAGATTTATTATCTGGCTTTTTACAGGAAACGTTTGCCAGCCTGGGTTCTGAAGCCACTCGGGGTCTGGTGCAGAGAAGAGAATCAGTAAATATTTGTGGGAGGGGAAGAAGGGAGGAAAAAAGGGAGAGAAGAAGGGAGGAACGGAGAGAGTTAGCTGTGTGACCTTGTGCAAATCAGTCAACCTCTCTGAGCCATTGGCTCCCTCTCTTGCAGTGGCAGCTGGCCCCGTCTCGTCCCTCAGCACTCGGCTCATATGTCACCTCTTCAGAGAGGCCTCTCCTCACCTTGAATGACCAGTTTGGACTTGGTGGCTTTACGTTCTTTCCATGATAAAATGTCCCTGTCGTTTGTCTTGAGGTCAGACCCACCGGGGGCAGGTGACCCTCCCCTCCCCTCCACACCATCAGCATGTCCCTCCCCATTTGCCACCGCCCTGGTAGGGGAAATGGAGAGAGCCGTGCTCTGGAACTCCCGGGGCCTGGGAATGTCATCCCCACACTGCCATGTACGAGCCATGAGGCCCTGAGACCTTTTGTCCCTCTGGCTTCGGTTCCTGAGCTGGAGAATGGGCGTGGGAAGCCTTGCCGGCCGAGCAGAGGGGGCAGGAAAGAGAATGTGCTGCAGGTCTGGCCACGCCCGCCTCTGAGGCCCCTTCCTCGCTGGAGCAGCTCAAGCTACGACTCTGCCAAAGATGCCAGGGCAGGGGGGTTAGGCCCTGCCCATCTCCATCACACACACACCCCCACCTTGATATGGTGCAGGAAGCGGGCGCCGTCTTACCTGAAGTCTATGCAATGCAGCCTCCAGTCCAGGCCCTGGGCACCCCCAGGCTGCTGCCCCCAGCTCCCCCTGGGTCACAGTTCAGGACCCTGGCTCTCCTCGTGGCTGGAAGAACCTGCCTGGGATGCAGCTGGGAGCTCCTTATGACGGAGTGGCCCATGAAAGGGCTGGCCTCAGAAGCTGTGGGGTGCAGTGAAAACATGCGAAAGTGGGGCTTCTTGCTCAAAACTTGGAAAGTGGAGCAGCAAACCAAGCCCGTGCCCCTCCTGGGCCTGGGGCCCTGCCTCCCTGCACAGCCTCCGCCCCCTGGCCCCGCCGCGGCAAGCACTGTCCCTGGACAGTGGATGGGTCACGCCCCATGGCCAAGGGCCCCGGCAGCAGGGTGAGGACACAGCAGCTGCAGCCGTGCCAGCTCAGTGAGGAGGCGAGTTAACACTCTGCCTTAGTTCAGGGAGGCACAGGGAGTGTGGGGCACCTGGTGACCTCAAGGGCATCCCGCCATCTCAGGGGGCAGCCGGGCCGGCACCTGTCTGGGCTCTAGGACAGCCAGAAGTTTTCATTTTCATGGAAGATCTCCCAATTTGGCAATGTTGGTAAATCCTTTTTTAAAAAAGTTAAAAACACTTGGGTGGGCCAAAAGGAGCATGTCAGGCTGCATTTGGGGACTCCAGTGTTTTACTCCTGCAGTATAGCATCTTCAGATGGCTTGAGATAGGAGGGGCTCATTTCCTGCCTCTGAGACCCCCCCCCATGCACACAGATACATACACACCTGGAGGGAAGGGGGCTGGAGGAATGGGGCTTGAGTGACAGAAATGATAGGTCCCTGCCTCCACTCCTGGCATTTAGCACAGCACAGGGTTGTTGAATGAATGAATGACCTACCCAGGTATGACATGCTCCAAAAATTGAGGCCACTTGTACCTGGCAGGTGCTGACATACGTCAGGGAAATTCGTGGGTAAATCCTAAACCTTATCAGCTACCCAACCTCCAACGAGAGCAGGAAGGAAAAGCTGCTGCATAAGGTAGAAAAAACATTGGGTGTTGAGTTTACAAACCTGACTGGCTCCAAGCCTCAGTTTCCCCATCTGAAAAATGGGATTAGTAAGGATTGAATGAGACAAAGCCTATCGAGCACTCAGCAAAGTGCCTGGTGTGCAACAAACATAAGTTACTATTATTTGTATTATTATTTTCATCATCATCATCATTTCAGCACTTGGTTTGTTTCTGGGGGCTGTGGGTTTGCAGCACAATTTATCATATGGAATTAAACTCTAATTTAAGGATTTGTGGAGTGACGTCAGCTCTCCAATCCAGGCTGGATTGTTCCGAAGTTCTCGTTGGCATTTAGGGTAACTGGAATTGGAAGTCAGCTGCTCCAGATTGCACTCATGGTGTTCAGTGTCGCAGCACGGCCACTCAGGGTCGCAGCTCTAGGGTTCAAGGTCGGAAGTCTGCCATGCACGGTCGGAACCGTCAGATCCGTAACTGGAGGAGGGCAGGGCCCGAGCATTGCTACGCCTGGCTGGCAGTCTAGTGCTCCAGGTCAGGACTCATGCTCGGAGCTGGAATTCTGGGTTTCAAGGTGACACACTTTGGGGGCTTCCACGGGCCAGAATCCTGGCCGACACATCCAGAGTGCGGCGTCTGGGGTCGGGCCTCTCGTCCCTGCTCGTTACAGCAGGAGTCTCGCCCCTTCCCGCCGAGTGTCATTAACGCGTCCTCATCCCCATCCTGGCAGGGCTTCCCGGAGAAATGCAAGCCACAGAAGGTCCCCAAACCTCACTTAGCCAAGGGGATTCTGTTCTTTGTGCCACTTCCTCTCACCATTTCTGACACCCACCTGCTCAGACAGGGGATGCCATCTTCAGGGGGCTGCTGGACAGTGGCTCCCCTACCCCGCCCCTGCCAGAGACCCTTGGAGCATGTTGCCATTTCCATCCATCCGCCTCGTGCTGGCCGACCTGGAGCAGATCCAGGGAAGCCACCCGGCCGACACCCTGGGGGGCACCGGGATGGTGGCCCTGCCCTCCTGTCCAGAGAAAGACAAACGTGCCAAGGGTTTGTGGCTACCCGGCCAGGGAGGCATGTGGTTGGCCGAGCCACCAGGGGCAGTGGATCCCTGCGGTGACCACAGAGGCTCGCCCGGTGCCAGCGGGCAGCCTCATCGATTGTGGCGGAGCGGGGCTGGCAATCAGCTCCAGTCTGCATTCCAGTGGTGTCAGGGGCAGGCTCTCGGGGCACGACGATCGGCAGGAAGGGTTTGGGGGTTAAGTCCTCTGGTCAGGGGTTAATAGCACAGCCCCATCTCTTTACCTTGCTTTATTTTTTTCCCCATCAAAAATCGTATATGTTTATTTGGCTCTTGTCTGTCTTATCCCACTAGATCCTAAGTTCCGTGACAGAGAAACTCAGTCAGTTTTTACTGCTGTGTCCCCGGTGCCTAAAACTCTGCCTGGCCTATAGTAGGTGCTAAATAAATACTTATTGAGTGAATGAATGAATGTTGCCCCTTCTGGCTGGGGATGAGGGGAGGGTGCAGGAGGGAGGCATCCACCCTTCCCGGCCTCTTGCTGCTCTGAGGATAACATCCAAATGCCCATCGGCTGCCAGGCCCTGAGAATGGGCACCGGCCCGTGTCACATCCCTCCCGCCTCCTGCTGCTCCCGCTCATACTCTCTGAGCACCTCCCGGATCCCCTTTCTCAGACCCTCAGCACTGCCCGCCGGGTCCTGCCTCAGGGCCTTTGCACGTGCTGCGCTGTCTACCACTTGCATCCCCTACACGGCCCTGTGGCCCCCTAACTCTTCCTTCGGGGCTTTGCTAACATGACACCCTCACTGTCTTGCCAAATTTGATGTCATCTCCCACCCCCACCCATGCTTTGGGTCCTGATACCTCTCCTTTCAAGCATTTATCATTTGATCGGGGTCATAATGGTCACTGCTGGGCCAGGATTTTCCCTGATGGGAAGTTCCTTATGAGACGGACACCCCCACTCCCCGGCAAAGGTGGAGATCATCCTCTCCTCCCAGGTGGGAGACCTTCTCATCCAGAGCAGGGGGATGGCCTCCCCGGGACCTTTCTCAGCTGCTTCCCAAGCTGTTGCCATAGCAGCCCCACTCCATGTGGCCGTTGTCCCCTCAGCCATGTCCCATCCTCTGGGCTCCCCAGGGATTCTGAGGAGCTTAGAGGAAGCCCCCCAGCCCCCTTCTTGCATGGTAGCTTATGCTCAGGTACCACCCTTTATAGCCACCTGTTTATCCTTGGCAAGGCCATTTTGGATATTGTGGCCCTATTGAACAAAGGGGGAAATTGAGGCCCCGAGAGGGTGACATATGCCAGGACACGGCTGGCAATGGAGGGCAGCCTCTGAACCCGCTGACCCCCGCCAGGGTCCCGGGCCAGCCTCGCGCCTCTCCTCTCTGTAGCTGCCTCCTCGCTTGCTTCTCCCTTTTAACCTTAGCCTTCTTGCTTGCTCCTTTTGCTCTTCTCTCTTATCTCCTTAAGTAATCCAAGCACCCTGAGTTATTAAACAACCCCCGTTGGGGGAATGTTTGGTTATATTTTTCAGATTCCAGAAATCATAATAGCAGTGGGTTTTTTTTCCCCCCACATTTATGTTAGAGGCAGGAGGGGAAAGGCGGGTGTTTGGGGTTTAATTTGCTGGAGATTGGGGTGGGGAGGGGATAAATCTCATCCCGGCCCACAGGCCTCCACGTGGCTGGAATCCTTGCCCTTGACTTCATCTCTCACTCCCATCTCCTGATTCCCGTGTCCAGCCACGCCGCTCCGGTACACATCTAACTCCTTCCTGCCTCTGGCCTTTGCACATGCTGTTCCCGCTGCCCAGGATTCTTTCCCTTCTTTCCTCACATGGTCATTGCCTGCTCATCCTGAAGCTCCCAGATCGAAAGCCACCTCCTCCAGGAAGCCTTCTTTGCTCTCTCTGAATAGGCCAAATCCCCCAGTTACTGGGTTTCAGAGTTCCATGTGCCTCTCTTAAATGGCCCTTGTCCCCATTGTAATTTCACCAGTTTAAGTGATTATCTGGGTCATGTGCTCGTTTGAGCCGATGCCTGTGGCCAGGAGAGGACATCAGTGATGGGACAGCTTGGCTCTCAGGCCACCGCCGGGTCCAGGGAAGATATCTGAAATAGGTTTGACTTAAAATTCTTCCCTATGTTAACTCACTTATGTTGACCAGGTTGTTTTAAGAGGAGATGTGATATCGTTCAGCATCCATATTGCTTGCCATAAATTGTGCTGTGAAACGCCAGCTGGGTGCTGGGGCCTGCCGCTTGCTCTCTTGGGCTTGAGGGGGGAGACACACGTGTGCTGGAGAGCGTTGAGGGGCGATTCGCTTCGGGCTGGGGCTTTCACCTCCGGGAGCCTGAAGGCGTGAGGGGGAATTGGAAGGGAGCCCTTCTCCCTCTGTGCGTCACCAGGGTTTGATGTCTTGTCTGCACAGCTAAACCAGTCCTGGCTGCATATGAGAGTCACCTGGGGAGCTCTGAAAACCCCGAACCTCCAGACCCGATGTATTAAGTCAGAATTGTGGGGTGGGCCCTAGGACTGGTAGTTTCCAGGCTCCCCAGGGATGATGCTGCACAGCCAAGGGTGAATGTACAGCCTTCGGTGCAGGGCAGGCTTGCTGGGAGGCTGGGGGTGCTGGGCTGCCAGGGGGTCCCACAGAGAGTGCAGCCCCTGCCTCTCCAAGGAACGACCTGGGAGGATCCTGGGGAGGGACACATAACACTCTTCCATGGGAGGGAAACACATTCAAGTCCAGAGGGACGCCATCCTGGGATGAGCTGTAACCCAGTCCCGCTCTCTGGGCCAGACCGCCTGAGACCTGAATGGCCTGTTCCCCTCTGTCCCTTCACCAAACGTGCAGACCCTGTTCTGCCGTCCGCCTGCTGTGTGGCCTCGGGCACACACCCAGCCTCTCTGATCTTCACGTTCCTTGTCTGTATAATGGGCACAGAGATGGGCTGGGTGAGCCTAAGGGCCTGTCCCCCCTGGGGGCCAGGGGTCTTCAGGCTTTGGTAGGGGGGCAACCTCCGGCTCTCTAAGTGCAGTTCCCCAGCCCTGGGTCAGAGCCTTCTCAAACCCTGGGCAGAGTTCAGATTCCCATCAAATTGAAGTCTCTCTAGAAGTAGGCCGGGAATCTGCATTCCTAACATGGCTGTTGGATGATTTGGAAGCAGGTGGTTCCGCAAAAGTCCTGAGAGCATGTTGTTTATGTCCTCATGTTCTCCACAGAAGCCACTTATTCAGAGACCCAGCCCACGTGACCCACGCCTTCCCCCGACAGACGGAGAAACTGAGTCCCAGAGAGGCCAAGCCCTTAGCCAAGGGCCTCCGGCGAGTGCACGCAGAGCTGGGGTTCCAAGCTGGGCCCTCCCACTCTGTACAGAAGCGGGGCGGCCCCCCTGCGAGGAGGGGGCTTAGGGGCGGTGGGAGGACCAGAGGCCTGGGTTCCAGTCCAGCCCTGTCACTCAGTGCTGAGTGGCTGCAGGCAGGCGACGCTGTCCGTGGGGCGCTGACCGGCCGCTGTACGGACTGTACATCCCCGTCCTCAGGACTCAGACCAGTGACCGCATAAGAAAAGCTCTTACACGTGTCAGCAGCTGTTAAAAGGACAGATTTCTGAGCTTCGCTCTAGACTTCTGGAATCAGAGTCTGGGCGGCCAGGCAGGGGAGCCGAGGATGTGGAGGGAAAAGCCCGGTCGTTGGCAGGCAGACAAGCAGCTTCCCAGCAGGCTTTCTAATTCAGTCTGAGAGCAGTAAGACGTGAAAAGTTCAACCTCAGTGAATCTGTCTGGAATTTCACGTTCAGAAGATTCTAGAGCAGCTATTTTAATTTCAGCATACCTGTGCTTTCTGTGTTGCATACAGTCGGATGTTTTTCTTTTGGATTGCATGCTGGTGGCAGGATAACATTTTCAGGGCTTAGAATCCGTAAGACCCCCTGGACCCAGCGGGGAGGCAGGCCTGTGTCTCTGCCACTCTCTAGCCGGCTGGTTCCCAGCTCAGACCTCTCCCCTCAACTCAGATGCCCGCTGCCATGACATGATTCCTCAAACGTAACCCGTCTGATAGTAACCCGAAGTCTCCCCACTTCAGGCCACTCCGGCCGGTTTCCCCACGTCTCAGCTCCTCCTTCCCAGGGCCCAGGTCAGAAGCCCGGGGGGGGGCTCCTGACTCCCCTGTGCTGTTACTAGTTCTCCATCCATCGCTGGGCAGACCCGGGGGGCCTACTCTCAAATCACGGTACGGATCCCCTCTCTTTCCACCACAACAACAGATGTCCTAGACAGAGGTCGCAAACTTTTTCGGGAAGGACCAGACAGGAACTATTTTAGGCCAAATTGAGGGCATATAATCATTTAAAATGTAACCACTTAAGGGCGGTGCAACAGTGGCTCAGTGGCAGCGTTCTCGCCTGCCATGCTGGAGAACTGGGTTCGATTCCTGGTACATGCCCATGCCAAAAAAAATAATAATCATTTAAAATTGTAAAACCCATTCTTGCTTGGAGGGGAAATGGAGAGGCCAAGGGGCTGTTATAAGGACCTGGCTTTGTTCTGAGTAAGGTGGGGGCTGTGTGGGAAGGCTCTGAGGGGGTGCCGCCATCTGGCTCAGTGGGACCCCTGGCTGCTGAGGGGAGAAGGGACGTGGGGCTGGGGTGGTGGGTTTGGAAGTGAGCGTGATAGTCCAGGCAAGAAGCGGCAGTGGCTTGGTCTACAGCAGCATCTCAATCAGGTGGTGGGCTGGACTGGGCTGCAGCCATGGCTGGCCGACCCTCGGGCCCCACTACGCACCACTAGTTCCCATACCTCGACATGTGTGTTGCTGGCATTTAATGGGGGGGGGGGCTGTTACGTGTCCTACAATGCACATGTCCCGTCCTACCCCCAGCACAGAGGATCGTCTGGCCCCGGATGTGGGTAGTCCCCGAGGTTGAGATGCTGCTGTAGACCAAGCCACTGTCGCTTCTTGCCTGGACTATCACGCTCACTTCCAAACCCACCACCCCAGCCCCACGTCCCTTCTCCCCTCAGCAGCCAGGGGTCCCACTGAGCCAGATGGCGGCACCCCCTCAGAGCCTTCCCACACAGCCCCCACCTTACTCAGAACAAAGCCAGGTCCTTATAACAGCCCCTTGGCCTCTCCATCTCCCCGCCTCCCACTCTGAATCTACCCCAGGGCCTTTGCATGGAATGTTCCTGCATATTATCTGCACAACTTGCTCCCCCACTTCCAAGTTTTTGCTCAATTATCTCTTTCTTAGGAAGTGAAGCGTCCCTGGCCATCCATTTCTTTTTTCTTTTTTTTTTTTATTAATTAACGGAAAAAAAGAAATTAACCCAACATTTAGAAATCACACCACTCTACACATGCAATCAGCAATTCTCAACATCATCACATAGATGCATGATCATCGTTTCTTAGTACATTTGCATCGGTTTAGAAGAACTAGCAACACAACAGAAAAAGATATAGAATGTTAATATAGAGAAAAGAAATAAAAGTAATAATAATAGTAAAAAAACAAACAAACAAACAAACAAAAAATACCCTATAGCTCAGATGCAGCTTCATTCAGTGTTTTAACATTATTACTTTACAATTAGGTATTATTGTGCTGTCCATTTTTGAGTTTTTGTATCTAGTCCTGTTGCACAGTCTGTATCCCTTCAGCTCCAATTACCCATTATCTTACCCTGTTTCTAACTCCTGCTGGACTCTGTTACCAATGACATATTCCAAGTTTATTCTCGAATGTCCGTTCACATCAGTGGGACCATACAGTATTTGTCCTTTAGTTTTTGGCTGGACTCACTCAGCATAATGTTCTCTAGGTCCATCCATGTTATTACATGCTTCATAAGTTTATCCTGTCTTAAAGCTGCATAGTATTCCATCGTATGTATATACCACAGTTTGTTTAGCCATTCTTCTGTTGATGGACATTTTGGCTGTTTCCATCTCTTTGCAATTGTAAATAACGCTGCTATAAACATTGGTGTGCAAATGTCCGTTTGTGTCTTTGCCCTTAAGTCCTTTGAGTAGATACCTAGCAATGGTATTGCTGGGTCGTATGGCAATTCTATATTCAGCTTTTTGAGGAACCGCCAAACTGCCTTCCACAGTGGTTGCACCATTTGACATTCCCACCAACAGTGGATAAGAGTGCCTCTTTCTCCGCATCCTCTCCATGGCCATCCATTTCTAAATGGCATCTTCCACCCTCTGTGCTCTTGTCCCAGGCCTGCTTTATTTTCTGCACAGCAGTTATTGCCTCCTTCTCCTCCCATCCCTCCCCCACATGACTTTTCCTCCCTGCAAGCAGAGGTTTCTGCTCCGTTTACTGCAGTATCTCCAGCACCCGACGAGGTGCCTGGCACAAAGGCAGGGCCTAACTGACATCTGTCCATGAAGTCACCGCCCTGCTCTCAGCCTCAGTTTCCCATGTGGAGATTCTAGCCTCCGGCTGACCTACATCAAAATGCTGAAGTGATAGATTTTCTGCTCCCTGGGGGGTGCTGTGTCCGGGTGAGAGGGACTTGAGACTGGCTTGTGGGAGCGGGAGGGGCAGCTGCAGCCCTGACCCTTGCCTTCCCCAGCCGCCTCCACCTTATCTAACCCCGCTGAGTCACAGCCCCTCTCCTAGGGCTCAGATCTCACCCTCCTCCCGCCACCTGTCCCAGGGCTCCTGAGGCCCGTGCACCCGCCTCGTCTTTCTTCACCTTGTAACTCCATCTGTGCCGCCCGGTCCTGGAGACTGTTCCCCTTGGCGAGACTTTCCCGGGCCACATCAGCTCAGAGGGCCCAAAAGCTGAGACTGGAGGCTCTGCTGTCTCATGGCTCCTGGGGCTCTGCAGATGTCGGGGTACAGCCTGAAGTCTGTAAACTCAGCTGAGTGAGAAGAGCCATTTTATTTTTCAGACACTGGATTTCGTTTTCATCGATGGCCTGCAGTGGCGGCAGCTGGAAACTGAATCTCGGCTCAGTTCAGTCTTTTCCCCTTTCTCCTGAGGGTTGGTCCTAAGTTGGGGGGGGTTAGGTGGTGATAAAGTAACACAATAAAGGGACAGCCAATGTGTGGGCGCACTTGCCATCGGAGCACCCCGTGCCCCCTTCTCCCAGCTGCCCTTGGCCAGTGGGACCACCTGCCTGTGGGGTGTAGCCTGCCACAGCTTCCCCCGCCCTGCTGCCTCTCCCCACCAGCCCACAGTGACTGGCTAAGACCGCGGGACAGAGGCTTTGTGCTCTTATTTCAAGGGGGGACCCACTGTGCGGTGCAGTCCGCGCCCCAGAGCTCCCCGTGGGAGCAGGCTGAGGCCCCCGGCTGAGAGCACAGCCTTGCTGTGTCCCTTCCCCGCCGTCCCTGCGCCCCTCCCTCCCTGGCTGTGAAGCCCCTCCACGTGGCTCCCGTGGGTGACAACCCTGGGCTCAGGCTCCGCGGCTCGGGACCCAGTACTGAAGGCATGCGATGAGGGCACGACAGCTGAACACCCAGGTGCAACCCTCGAGGCTGGCATCTGAGACTGACCCTCAGTCTGCACCTCCGCCCAGCATCTCCACCCCCACCTCCTTTATCCCCTGCGCCTTCAGGGTGGGCTCCCATTGGCCCCCTCACAAGCACAGACCCCCGGCCCCCCTCCTTGTCTCTGCTGGGCTGAAGAGTTTCGCCTCTTCTGCTGACTCAGTGGGGGCGGTGGGGGTGGCCTAAGGGGGCTGCAGTCCAAATGTCTGTCCACAAAGGGCTTTTAAAGGCTGGACTGGCCGGTCCTCCCTGGCCTCGCTGCCAGGCACGCGCCCCATCCCCTGCGTGAAAGCTCTGGCAAGCTGGGCCCTGTTTCCCTTCAGCCGGGGTTTTCTGAGGTTTAGCTTGGCAGCCTTCCGCGCCGAACAGACAGACTTCATTAAACTCGGACAGTTTAATGAAGTTGGGAGAGGCTGCCCGCCAGCTCCCCATTAACATGGCTTTTTTGAGAGTGCTGCAGGGGCTCCCAGATCTTTTGGGCTGCTCAGATCAGGAGGCAGAGAGGATGAGTTAGGCAGGGAGAGAATGACAGAGTCAATAGTGCTTTAGTGCTGTGTGACCTTGGACAAGTCTCACCCCCTCTCTGGGTCTTGGTCCTCCAACTATAAAAGGAGGAGGTTGGGCTGGGTCAGTCCTCCCAGTTCCCTGCTGGGCCCATTCATTAAAAAACATATATTGAGTGCCTACTGTGTGCCAGGCACTCTTCTAGGTGCTGGGGACCTAGGGACATGGAAATAAACAAAGCAGATAAAGTCCCTGCCCTTGTTCCTGTGGAATATAATATTCCAAATGGGAATAATAGAAAGAATGCAGGATCCAGAGTCAGAAGAGCTGGATCTTTTCTTTTTTCTGCCACTGACTTTTCTGAACCTCAGTCTCCCCATCTGTAAAATAGGGCTGTTCTGAGGCGTCAGTGAGGTAGCAGATATGAATGTAACTGGTAGAAGCCACACAGATCTAATGCTTAGGAAGCACCTACTCTGTGCTCTGACACTGACCTAGACAATGACCCTTGTGGCCTCTCCATGACAAGGGATGCTGGAAAGGTGGCTGGTGGTGGTTCTGGAGCCAGGCTGGGTTCACATCCCAGTTCTGCCATTTCCTAAGCATGTGACCTGGGGCAAACTGCTGGATCCCTCTGTGCCTGAGGTTTCTTACCTGTGAGTGAGGGATAAAAGTTGGATCTAGGTTAGGGGACTGTACAGCCCTCAGCACAGCACCTAGTAAGGGCTCAATACTGAGGAATTATCATGAGAACGGGTTAGTCATCCCATTTTACACAGAAACATCTGAGCGGCTAAGTGCTTTCCTGCGGTCACCTAGAGAGGAGCTAAAGGAGGTGTTACGACCTCCCTCTCTGGACCCAATGCCGCAGGCTGCCCCCCTTCCTTGGCCTTATGGAGCTGGGAGGGCTAAGCTGAGCTGCAGGCAGAGGCCAAGAGGTTCGTTTATGTACCGCTCAGAAATGCCCATTTCTGACTGCGTACCTGGGCACATCCATGAGCATCTCTGCACACATGTGTAAGTTTGTGTCGCTTTGCATGCATATTTGCGTGGCTGAGCATGCCTAACAGCTGTCTTCATCAAGAAGGAGAGCATACTGTATGATTCTTTTTATTTGAAGTTCAGGAACAAGCAGACTAAACTATAATGAGAGAAATCACGACAGTGGTTGTGCTCAGGGATACTGACCGGAAAGGAGCCCTGAGGGAATGTTCCGCCAGTTGGAAATCTGTCCTTTCATTGAGGTGACGGATGCACAGGGTCCATTTATCAAAAGCCTTTGGACTGAACACTCAAAACGTGGGCATTTTATCATATATATATATATATTATAGCTCAATAAATACAAGAGCATTGGAAAAAATGAGTATTGGAAAAAAATAAGATCTCAGTTATTGAGGGTGAACAGCAGAAATGCCAGGCACTGACCCGGTCACCTTACGCGCATTGTCATTTAATCCTCACCACAACCCCTGTGATGTGCCCAGGTGGATACGCATGTAGTGTGTGCACACATGTTCTCAGTCCTGTGTGTGCATGTCTGGGGTGTTTCGTGAGTGGTTTACTGACTCATGGGGGCTTATGGGGGTGTGCAGGAGTGAGCAGCTGAGTCCACAGATGCAGAGTACATGGCCATAGCTGCCGGCGTGCCACGTGCACGAGCATTAGTAAGTCCCTCTCCTTGCTCTGTGCGGGCTGCTCGGTAGATGGTAATGGCATGTGGCAGCCCTGATCTGTGTAGACAAATCCAGCACTGTTAGACAAAAATGACAGGGCATTGGCAGCCAGCCGCCTGGGCCAGGGAGAGGCGAGCTCGTCTGGGCACCGGGCAATTAGCATCTACGAAGGGTGTCAGGGCTGACTGGTGGCTCATTTGCAGACGTGGCCCCGTCAGCCAAGCATTGCAGTTGCTGCCCGGGGGTTGACTAGCCTCCCTGTGGGTTTAAGTCTGCTCTCCTGCTGCCTCCTAGCTTCTGGCTTTGTCCCCCTTGAACAGCTCTCCTTGTGGTGTAAACAGAGCCTGCCTGCCTTTGCCAGCCCTGCCTCCATCCTCTCCACCCTTTCTGGACGGGCTTGACCTCAGAAGCTGAGGAAGATGGGGAGGCTCAGAGAGGGTGAGCAGCTTGGCTAGGGTCAAACAGCCAGTCAGCCGCTGATCCAGGAGCTGGGCCTAGGTTTTTAGACTTGTGGGCATCATGCGTCTCCCAGCACCATCAGATACTCCCATGCAGTTTCATGAACTTTTGCTATTTTCTTTTCCCAAAGGTGGTATATTTTCTTAGTATTTTTTTTCCTTAGATGAGTTGCTTTCTGAATTTAAACAATGTATTTTCAAAGGAACCTGCCGCGAGTGGAAAACTAGGACCTGATGCCACAGATTGAAGTAGGGAAACCAGCCGTCCCCAGCCTGGTCTGCCTCGCGGGGGGGGGGGGGGGGGGGGCTGTGGGACATGAGGTGCTTTAAAGTTGGGGTGGTCCCTAGTTAGTTAGCCACCGAAACCGAAGGCAAATGTTAGAACACACACAGTGAAACCAGAACTGGGTTACTGGGGTGAGACCGCCAAGCGCTGTGCCTGGGGGGCCAGTCCTCAGAGCTCCGGGGGGCTGGGGCGGCAGCACCTCTTTTCCGGAAGTCCCGCCGTCCCAGACTTCGCTCCAATAGGCTTGATCTGCATCACGTGTCTAGCCCTGGGCCAATCACTGCTGCCGGGAGAAGGAACAATTCTGATTGGCCAGGCCTAGATCCACATGTCGGATTCCCCCAGGTCACATGACTCTGGCGAGAAGGAGGCTCCCCCAAAGGCAGGGAGGACTGGCTCCCGGAAAGAAGCTGCGCAGGCAGCTGAAAGAGTGGATGGCGCCCCTGTAACCTCCTCGCAGGGACCCCCTCTTGCTGAGCCAGACCCCGGCTCCAACCCGGCCCCTACCTCACTGCCCCCTTGGCTCTCTGGCCTCGGCTTCCTCCCCTGTAGTCTGGAATAGTGTGGAGGCTGAGCTGAATGACCACTAAGCCTCTTTCAGGCTTGAACCCTGACATGCGTCTCCCTTTGGACAATTATCCCTGGTGTTTGGTGGTGGTTATTGCTTTTCTCCCTCTCCTTTGCCCAGGGGTAGATTGGAAAGTGGGACGTCAGGGAATTGATGAAATGAGCATAAGATAAGCCTGGGTTCAAATTCCAGCTCCGATACTTCCTGGCTCTGTGATTTGGGCAAGCCAATTCACTACTTTGAACCCCGCTTTCCTCATCCATAAAATGGGAAGAATAATTGTATCTACTTAGAAAGGTCACAGTGTAGATTAAAACTGGCAAAAGTCTTCGGTGAAGGAGGCATGTCTGTTGGGTGCACTTGGGTATAAGAAACAGGAAATCAAA
The DNA here is from genome assembly GCF_023851605.1 of Tamandua tetradactyla. Classification (NCBI taxonomy): domain Eukaryota; kingdom Metazoa; phylum Chordata; class Mammalia; order Pilosa; family Myrmecophagidae; genus Tamandua; species Tamandua tetradactyla. Next base: position 3,259,689 of record NC_135327.1, read on the forward strand.
TCAAACAATAAAGGGCATCTATTGGTGTAACTGAAAAATCCAAGTGAGATTTGAAGGGAGGGGTTAAAATGTCAAATGTCAAAATGTCTGTGATTCACTCTGCTTTGCTTTCCTTTGGTTTTGCCCTTGGGCTGCTCGCTTATGGGACCCCCAAAGACAGCGGCATTTCCTGGCTTCACATCTGCACATCCCACCATCCCAGAGAAAAGAAAACTCCTGGCATTCCCAGCAGACACCTCAGAAGTCAATCCAATTGGAGTGGTTTCAGCCACCTGCCCCTTTCTGAGCCGCCTCTGTGGCTGGGCAGTGCCGTGTGCTGAGTAGCTTATCCCTGGGACACAGGGATGCAGGGTAGAGTAAGCTTCCTCAGAACACATGGGTCTCCAGTAGACACGGGGGTCAGGAAGGGGGAAGGGGAAAATGAGTGCAAGGAATGATGCAATCGATGTTTACATGTCACCAGAGACTCTGGTGCTGACCCGGTGAAAGGCTCAGGGATGTCTCCTCTTGTCTTTCACTATCATTTTCACATATCACACAGGAGGGAAACTGAGCCTCAGAGAGAAGATGGTGTTACCCCGAAAACAGATTCTGGGATCTGTTTTCTGTAGACCTTTGCTGGGTATGACCCCAGTGCGATAATAATGCCTTGAGAAGGAAGGAAAGTCAGGAGGAAGGACTAAGACGTGTTGAGCACCTGCTTTGTGCCAGCTTGTCTCTACCCATCAAGTCACTTCATCCTGCGTTCACCCTAGGAAGTGGGTTCTGTCTCTGTCCCCATTTTACAGATGGAAAAGTAAGGCCCAGAGAGCTGAGGAGACTTGCCCAAGGCCCCACACTAGAAAGTGGTCGGACAGGAATGCAAAGCTGGCTCTGTTTGAATTCTGACCAGAAGGATATGTGCATTTAGTGAGCACCTACTGCATGCTAGGTACTTCCCTGGCTGTCAGTTCTTACTTGAGGAGTTAGGGGTCTGTCCCCAATTTCCTGCTACCCTGTCTGTCCGTAGGAAGGGGACTATTTCCCAGAGATATCAGGGATGCCTTCTTGGCTGCCAGAAATGGTCTATTTTGCAAGCTGACTTTGCCACCGGGCCCTTTGTCCTTCTTCCTTTCTGGAACACTCCCTCCTGCCTGTCCCTCCCTTTCTGGCCTGGCAGCTGCGTTCTGGGAGCCACGGGTACCCTGTCCTGGAACAGGGTGAGGAGGTTTGTCTGTAGACACCAAAGCTTTTGTCTCCTTGGGCCCTGGAGCTGAGCCCCGCCCTGGGCTGCCCCCCCCAGCTCCCCCCCACCAACCCTGGTTTTGTGCCAGTGTTTGGGCTGCTACGGCCCTGGCCAGGCTCGAAAAAGGAATTATTTCTGTCTCCTGCATAGTTCTCAGCCCAATTCCCAAAACTGGAAGTGGCCTGGGCGAGCTTCCCAACCCCCAACCCCCCGGGAGAAGGGAGGAAGGGAGAACCGGGCAGAGTTGGGAGAAAGGGGGAGCTCAGGTCAATGACTCCACTGCCCGCCCTCCCACAAAACACATACGCGCGCACACACATACACACGGCCCCTTCTCCAGCCCTTCACCTCTAAAATTAGTAGGGCTTAGGGGTGTTCCCAGGCCCTAGCAATGTGTCTGATACTTTGGGGGGAGTTGTGGGGTGCCTCCCACGGTGGAGGGAAGCTGTGGCCAGGAGGAAGCGCCCCCATGGCTCATAGGGACTGCAGTAAGGGCACGGGGAGATGCAAAGGGAAATGGCCCCAACTCCTGGCCGAGAATGCTTTGCTCCTGTCACCTGAGCCTGCCCCCTCCTTCTTCCTGGAAGCTCCCCCTGCCCCCGGCTACCTGGGAGTGCGTGTCCTGTGCGCTCAGGGCCACCTGTCCTGCTTCCCAGCATGCCTGGCTGCGTGCTCGCTCCCTGCTGTCCATCTGTCCATCTGCCAGGGCCCGCAGGAGACAGCCTGGGTCCAGATGGCTGGGTGGTAGCTAAGGACAGGAATGGCTGGCTGGCTGGGGGCTGGGGGACGATGCGACTTGTTTGTCTGTCCCCCGTCTACCTGGTGTCTGTCTGTCCCCACTGCCCACGTCTGGCTGAATGGATTCCTGACAGCCGCCTATCTCTGTGTCTGCCCGTGTGCCTACTGGGTGCGCAGCCGACGGCCCCATGTCTCATTCCGCTGGTGGAGCTCCAGTGGGGGACGGACGGACAGTATGTCTGTCTGTTCGTCTGCGGGAGCCCGCTGCTCAACGAGCGGCGTGTTGCCTTCCATGGCCTGGCCGACCGGCCTTTCTCCTACTAGCCTGACTGGACATCTGTCTGCCCGAGGGCCTGGCCTCTGGTGCTCCTGTCCCCCTGTCTGTCCACCTGGCTGACAGTCTCACTGTGCGCCTGTCTCCTGGTGTCTGGCCGGCAGTGGCCAGGTGAACAGCGAAGACCACCTGTCCAGCTTCTCGCCTGCCTGGACGGTGGTCTTTCTAGATGTCCATCTGACTGGTTGTCTGTTTGTCCCCGTATCTGCCTGGCAAGATGACTGACTGACAGCCTGTTTGTCTGCCTGCCTCCTGGGTGTCTGTTGTCTGTCCGTCCATCTCCTCGTCTGACTGGCCGTCCGTCTGTCTGCTTACTATCTGACAAGGCACCCGAGCAGTGGGTGAGCAGCTGCCCGGGGTCCTGCCTGGCCAGTCGGGGACTCTGACTTCTGATGCCTCTCAGGTGGCCGCAGGTGTCAGAAGCTGCCCCCCCCCCGGGACCCCCCCAGCCCCTGGCCCAAGGCCTGAGCTCCTTCCTGCTCCCCGGGCAGGGTGAACCTCAGTCCACTCAGGCTGCCCTGATCTCAGGTGTGCCCTCCCTCCGGGCGGGAGACAGGGGACCTTGTGCACTTCATCCACCCCCCCTGCCAAGTACTCCTGCCTGCCAGGGACATCCTCTCCCAAGACATTGGAAAGAAGACACCGTTTCTCAAGGGCACACAAGGACACGCTCCCTAGTGCTCCTTGGAGGGTCATTTCTAAAGCTTTCCACCCATGTCACTCAGCCCCCGGGGCTCAGTCCCTAGCTGGGGGGGCAGCTCCCCCTGAGGGCACGGCTGGAGGAGGGGCTTCCTCAGCATGCCTCTACCCCCTTCGGGCAGGCCACAGCCCCTCGGAGGGAAGCCGAGGCCTGGCCCAGCTTTGGGAGAATGCGGGGGTGGGGTGGGGAGCTGGGGGGTGTCTGGGGGGGGAGCTGTCCTCTCCTCTCACGGCCACTTCCTGCTGATAGTAGATTCTGTCCAGCGGCTGGTCAGCTGCTGCCCCTCCTCCCTTCTAGAAATCCAGAATTCTGCTGATGAATTTTATTTCAGGATAAATATGGGCATGCACAGGGGAGAAGGGGACGGGCAGGGACAGACAGGAGCGGCTGTGAGCCTCTGTGCGGAATCCGAGCTCCCTCTCGAGCACATGGCTATGGAAATCCTCCTTCCCCTCCTCCTCTCGGCTCCCTGCATCCCCCCAGAATTGCTCCTTGGGTGGCCCGGGCAAGTGGAATGCCTAAGCTGGGCTCTGGGGCGAGAGTGGATTTGGGGATGGCCGGCCATCGGAGGTCAGGGGTGACCTCAGTGTGTGGCCAGTGCCGGGGATCAGAGTGTGACCTGCACATGGCTCAGCCTGGGACCAGATGGTGGTGACCGCTTCAGCCGGGATCAAGCCTCGGTCAGCTGCAAAGCTCAGAGCTCGGGGCCCGGGTGTGGCGTGGCTCGGGCACATGGTCCGCCGTCAGGGCAGGGCCCATGCTGCGGGGACATCGCAGTAAGTGGCCAGTGTCGGGGCTCCGTCTGCAATGAGGGTCTCAGCTTGGGCTTGGTGAGGGTCAGTTCTCAGGGCCAGGGCCAGAGGTCAGTCTGCCACCAGGGTCAGGGTTCAGTGTGTGGCCAAAGACAAGACTCGGCGTGACCAGGTTAGGACGCGGGCTGTGCCCGAGGCTGGGATAGACTGGGTCTCGGTCCTCGGAGCTAAGAGCCAGGGCAGACCCTCTTGGAGGATGGACGGGGAGCCGAGAGCAGGGGCTCTGCCCACCCCCCTCCGAGGGCCAGGCCAGGGCACTGTGGGAGCCCTGCGGCAGAGGCCGGTGCACGTTGCTTTCCCCTAGTCCGGGCGTGTTTTGCTTTAGGCAGGACCAGGGCACCATCCCCATGTCTGGGAGAGAACGTGGAGGCAGAAGACTGCCCCGCAGGGCAGGGGGAGGAGGAGGAGAGCAGAGTCCTAAAAGAAGGTGGTCAAGGACTAGTGTGGGGTCTGGAGCCAGACGATCTGGATTTGGATTCTGAGTGACCTTGAGCAAGTTGCTCCACCTCTCTGTGCCTCAGCTTTCTCATCTGTAGAATGGGGGTAAATGGTATCTCTCCCATAAGGTTGTGGTAAGTATTAAGTGGATACCTGTCAAGGGCTTACAGTGGTGCCCGATAGGCTGTATGTATTCAGTCCTTATGAGCTCCACGGTCCCCAGAAGGCAAGGGCAGAGTGACATGTGGGAGGCGGGCCTAGGGGGAGAGGGCTGGGCCCCGGCTGCCGACCCCTGGCCATTTCCCCAGACCTGCATGTGAGTCCTGATGCCCCCCCAGTCCCCTGGCCTCACTGCTCGCTGAGGAAGCTTGTAGTTCCTCCTCTAATGTCCGGGCCCTCGACGAGAGGGTCAGCTTCCTGAAAGCTGTCTCTCACCGTCCTGCTTGCCGCTGTGTCCTCAGCGCCCAGCCCTGGGCCTGGCACATAGTAGATGCTCAAAAAACAGTTACTGAATGCTTATAATTAAACCAGCCGTTTCCAGAGGGCGAGGCCTTTACCTTCGCATTATCTCATCCAGTTTGGTCTGTGTGTTTTAGTAACCTTAAATACATCGTCCATGTCCCTTTTTGCCGCTTCAGGTAATGTATTCCCAGGAGAAGCCGAGGGCCCAGGTCAGAGGGCTGAGCGGGTCCCTGCGGCGCCTTCCTGGGCTCACGGCTGGTACTGGCTCCTCCACTCCGCTCTGTGGGTGGCAGCCAGGACCCACTTTTTTACAACTGATGGTTAAAATGAGCACATCCAGGCAGGAAAGAGCAGCTCCAACAGTACCGAGGGAATGCAGGGGAAAAGGTAGGAATCTCACTCCCCGCCTCTCCAGGCTCAGAAGAGACCACTTCCATGTACATTCTTCTTGAACGTTCCTGTGCTTGTAGATTCGTATTCACATCCCGCCAGCTTCGTGGAAATTGAAATTGTCTGCTTTGTCCCCTGCTGCTCTCAATAAGTATACACTAAAGGTTCAATTTTATTTTTCCCTAATACGGCTGGTATGAGGCCATGCGTACCGTCCTGTGCCTGCTTTTCCACTATTAATGAGTGAATAAATCTTAGAAGTCTTCCTGCATCAGCAAAAATGGATTTACCTCCCTTGTTTTAATGGCTCCATAATCTTCCAGCCATGGATGGGCCATAATTTGTTCGACTTGTCCCTGCATCGAGGGAGTGTCCAGCTTTGGTTTTTCCTTCCCCACCATGATACCTTACTTAAACCTCACACCTCAGTTCTGCAAGGGTTTATCTCTGGTCGCGCTGAGAGGACGGCTTCCTGGAGGGGTGACAGCCCTGTCAGGGTCATGCAGCTGACCTCTGACCCCACTTAGCCACCCAGGCTCTCCGCTCATGCCCCCTAGGGCTCCTCACTGGGTCCCCCAACCACCAGACTCAGGAAAGGCTGCCCTGCCACAGCCCCGTCTGCACAGGGCACTGTCCTCCCACTAGAGGGGACCATCCCAGGGAGACTCAGCCCCCACCCCTGCCACCAAGAGCTGTCATGAAGCCCGTTCTCAGCCGCGGGAACATTGGATGATGGCTGGAGATATTTTTGGTTATCCCTCCTTAGAAGTAGGGGGTGCACTGGCATCCAGTGGGTAGGAATTAGGGTGCTGCCGAATGCCCTGTGCTGCCCAGGACAAGCCTCCTGTGACAGAGCCAGGGCTCAGGGCCCAGGGCCCATACTGGCACAAGACTTCCTGGGGCCAGCTCCAGCCCCCTCCACTGGGTCATCTTAGGCTGGTGCCTCCATTTTCTCGTCTGTAAAATGGGACTACTAATAGTCTCTCCCTTCCAGATTGTATCTGGGAAGCACCTGGCCTGTAGTCAGAGCTCAGTAGGTGATGCCATGAGACTCTGCCCTGAGGATCCGGGTGTCAGAGAGCTGGAAGAAGATGCGCTTGGCCGAGGAGGCAGGGTGGCCGGGCTTTCCCCAGCGTCCCCCAGGGACTGTTATCTCAGTCCACAGATGGAAATAGAAACCCCAAAGCTGCTGATCTCCAGTTGGTCAGAAATGAAGTGGAAACTGCCCAGAAGACTGTTTCCATTTCGGGAGCAGAAAACTGCTCCCCAGAGACACTCAGACATGGAGTTTTTCAAGAATCCAAGCAATGAAATAACTTAGAGGTCAGCGATTCCAAGTTGCCCATTTTACAGATGGGAAACTGAGGCCCAGTGAGAGCATCTCTCTCGACACACACACACACCACACAGTGCCTATAATGGCTTTCTTGAGATACTGCTGAGTCATACAGTTCATCCATTTAAAGTGTGCAATCCAGTGGTTTTTCATATATTCACAAATTTGCACAGCTATCACCCACAATCCATTTTAGATCATTTTCATTGCGGGCAAAAAGAAACCTCGTACCCATTTGCAGTTGCTCCCCTCTGCACACTCACACACTCTCACACACACACACACTCATACACTCACACTCACACACACACACACACACACACACACACACACACACAGGACCCTACCTTCTGCTGTTCGCCCTTGCCTGCCCTGGCCAGCTTGGATAAACGGGCTCTGATGGGATGCGGCCTGGGGCGGCGCCTCTCTCTGAGCGTCACGTCCTCGGGTCTGTCCACGTCGTGGCCTGGTTGAGCCCCCCACCCCACCCCACTCTGCTCCTGTCCACTCCATTCCTTTCTACTCCGCTGTCTGCGGAGACCCCTCCCCGGGCTGATGGACATCTGGGCTGCGTCCATCTGGGCTGTCATGAATCACGCCGCTATGACTTTGCGGGTACATGTTTTTGGGTGAATGTAATGTTTTCACTTCTATCGTGTGTGTGCTCAGAGTGGAATCGCAGGGTCAGATGAACCCTTGAACCCCCTTGAACCTTTGGGGGAACAGACTTCAGTATGCTCCATTTGCACCGGGCCTGAGTTCCCCCTGGGCAGCTCTGCTGACCCCGGAGGCCCGATGGGCGAGGCGTGGACAGGTGGCTGGGGTCGCGCCAGGACCTCTCGGCTCAGGCAGACGGCGTTGGGGGGACCCTCAGGGCACACGTGGCTCCTCTTCACAGGTCAGAGGTGATTTCACTGCTCTCAGGACACCTGCCCTCCATTCTGCAAGCATCTATTGAGTGACAACTGTGTACCGGTCTGTGCAAAGTTCTGGGGGCCTGAAGTAACCGGGACAAAGCCGCTGCCTCCTGGACTCACACTCTAGTGGGGTAGATGGAGGATGCACAGCCATCATTTTGGGCGCACTTGGGGCGGTGAAGGAAAATAGAGAAGGAAAGGGGAGCAGAGGGATGTGGGGGAGGGGCTGCATTCCCAGAGCTCCATCCACTGAGACCCCCAACTGAGGCACTGACTCCCAGGATCCCAGAACTTCTGGTAAAGGAGGGGAAGTAATGCGGACTTTTGTCAACAATTCCAAGACTTTGTTTCTCTTAAGCCTGTGTGGAGAGGCATCATCCTCTTATTAGCCCGTTTGCAAGGGGTGACACTGGGGCTCCATAGGCAACGCTGATTACTAATTGGTAATTGCTGAGGCGCCGTGGTCAGTGGGACAGGGTGGAGGTGGTGGAGCAGGAAAGAAGGGGTCAGGAAGGAGGAGGAAGGAAGAGGGGACGTGGGCCAAGGAGAAGACCACGGGAGAGGGGGTGGGGAAGGGGCAGGAAGCAAAAGCCAAGACCCAGTCACATTGTGAATTTCGTGAGCTCTGGGCACGTTTGCCTGCATGAACCTTTTCCTCCATAAAAAAGATGAACCGTCACGCTTTACAGCATCCAGACGAATATATTAATGTTACATATGAAAGCATTTTGTTTGACTTCAAGTTCAGTTTTTTTCTTCTGGTTATAAAAGAACTTCAGACATTTCCGGGGACCCCTCCCCGCAGCTGTAGAGGTCACCCCAGCAGGAGGAGGGGAGGATGGAGAGGGGGACAGGAAAAGGGGCCACGGCACACATCAAAAGATGCCAGGGTCTGCCGTGGGCTGTGATGGGCAGCAGCTGCAGCCACCACCCTTGGCCCTTCACCCGAGGGCTTGAACTCCCAGGGCCCGAGCACCAGCTCCCCACCCCCACCCCCAGCCCCCCGCAACCCACCCCACCTGCCACCAGGGACCCCTGTGACCTTCCCCTTTGCCGGTCTGCACCTGTCTGGGGCTGTTCCCTGGCAGATCGCAATTCCCCAGGGGCCCTGCGTGGGGGCTGCAGAGGCCCCCGCTCCTGGCCCCCCACCCCCTGCCCCTGCCCCACCTGACAGGTCCCTGGTGGGTGCACAGCCGGCAGTGCTGTCACCTTTTGCTGCCATTAGCCTAGCTGTTTACTCCCAGCAAAATGGCCTTAATTTCCAAGGCATTATGACTAATACAGGTGATTACGGCTGTTAATATTTATGGGCTGACACTCCTAGGGGGGACCTGGGTGCTAATTGGCCCTCCTGGCCCTGCCTCTGCTGCCTGCTCCCGCCACCCTCCCTCTTCCTTCCGCGTCTCCTGGTTGGTCCTGTCCCTCCTGTCCTGTAGGTGGTCGAGAAACCCGCTTGGCGCCGGGGCCCAGCCGCGGAGGGAAGGCTGGGGATCCTGGCTGGGCCGGGGCCGGGGTGAGAGGGGGCGTCGGGGAGGGCCCAAGCCCAGCAGCAGCGCCGCCCCCCCACCTCCTGTCAGAGATGGTTCGGGTCCTTTCCCGTAAGGTAGACCCGCCCTCCTCTGGCTGGCTGAGCAGAAGGGGGTATTGGGGTGTCAGCGTGCGGCGTCCACCCCCCTTCCTGCGCCGAGGCATTGGGGGCAGCACGAGCTGGAGTTGCCTGGGCCAAGAAAGGAGGCGTGCTTGTCATCTCCTCTCTGTCTCGAGGTGGCAGATGCGTTGCCAACAGAGGGGCTCCTTCCCAAAGAGAGAGGTGGCCGGTCCTGCCCATGGCCCCCTGCGGCCCCGCCCACTTGCTCCAGTGCGCCCTGCCCGCTGGTGGGGCTGGGTGCTCGTTCCCCAAGGCCCCCAGGGCCCGGCCTCCTGCTGTCCATGCATGGGCCTTTGAATAACGGGCACGCTGTCCCGGTGACTTTTACTGTTGGCAAAGAATGCAAGGAGGAATCAACGTGGGGGGCAAGCGGCCCGACCATCTGGGGTGACCGCTTCCGTGGTCGCCTCCCATCTGGGCTGCCGAGTCCCTGACCAAACGGCACCCCACCTGGAACCCCAGAAGGAGTCTGCGGGGAGGGAGTCAGGTTGCCTTTGCAAGAAGGTGGGATGCAGGGAGCGTCCAATTTCCCCAAGCAGACTTGGATCCAGGCACTAATCCCCGGGATCAGCTGGCCGGTGTGTCTCCCAGCTGACATGGGTAACGGGGTAGGGGGCAGCCTCCCCCCAGGGACTCTGCCTCCGCCCTCGCCTGCGCGGTGACCCGAGCAGCACACCGCCCTTCTCTGGGCCTCATCTTCCCGTCTGCACATGTGAGGCTGAGCCCGGCATGTCCTCAGGTCTCACTCTCATCTTACCCTGCTTACCCCAGACGCAGGGACCAGGCTGTCCACTCTGGGCGGCTCCCAGGAAGTCCCAGAGCTGCGTCTTCAAGAGTGGGGCTCCTCCCCCACCCAGTCATTCTTTAACAATAGTTCGTTGGGCAGCCGTTAGTGACCTAAGGATGAAGAAGTGAGCGGAGCGGGGGTCCCTGCCCACCTGGACTCTCCTTCCACTGGCCGAGGCAGAAGGAGGCCAGGGAGCCCCCCTTTTCTCTCATCCAGGTGGTTCCCCGGACGCGTTGCTGGCACTGGCTTAGCCAGTGCCCAGCTTTCAAAGCTCGGACGAGCTACACATCCTCCAGAAAGCATTCCCAGCTAATCCCGCCACCTCCACCTTCCACCTTCTGTCCCACAACTCAAGATTTGATTCTGATTGATCTCAGATGGGGTTTCTCAACCTCAGCACTATTTACATTTGGGTTGGAAAGTTCTTTGCAGTGGGTGGGGGCGGGGGGAGCTGTCCTGTGCATCGTAGAATGTTTAGCAGCATCCCTGGCCTCTACCTACTACACGATACCCCATTGATAGAACCCAAACTGTCTCTAGTCACTGACAAATGTCCCTGGGGAGGGGCAGGACCACCCTCAGTTGAGAACCACTGGTCCAAGACAGTCGTGGGAGCCCCATTCCCTTTTGCTAGACATGGTTTAGAGATGTGATGCCGCCCAGAACTGTGCTGGGGAGTTTCTGGGAAGGTTTTCCTTCATCTTAGAAAAGGATCTGAGAGTCCATTTCCTTCCTTGGGTGTGGTCATGTGATGACTGGAACAGTGGCCGCCATCTTGAGCCCTTGAGGCACCAGGCTGGGACTGGAGCCAATCTTCTGAGGGTGGTGGAGCAGGAATATAAGAGAACCTAGATCCTCGATGATGACACTGGGTTCCTCAGAAATGGGGTAACCCTATTTCAAGGCTCATTATGTGAGATAAATCCCCTAATTGTTTAAGCTTCTTTAGTCAGCATTTTTACTTCCTAAACCAGAAGTATTCCTCAGTTCAGACATTATCTTAAATTTCATCTTCCTTAGAGAGCTCCTCTCCCCTAAAAGCAAATGGAGATTAAATCCTCCTTATTATTATGAGCTTTTATTGGGTGGCATTCATTCTAGTTTATACTTACATTTTGTATGTCTACCTATTAAAAGCCTATCTCCCCTGACGAAGCCGTGAGCTCTATGAAGACGGGACTTGGTTTTATCTTTTCTTCCACCATCCCAGGTGGCTGGTCCAGTGGCTGGCACGTAATAGGCCCTCAGTGAATATTTGTGGAATTAATGAAAGAAGGAGAGAGGCGAACACAGTCACGGTCTCTGTCTTGGCTGGAAGGGCACATGGCGAATGCGGCGTCATCTGCTAACTTTCTCTCCTGGCGTCCTGTTTCATGAAGCTCCCCGGGAGGTGTTTTCCTTCTTCATCTCCAAAGGTCACTGACTGGTAGACTCTGCTTCTCATGGCTGTGTCGTTCTGCTCTGCTCTCTCTGAATCGCTTTCATTCTCCAAAATGTGTCCTCTTTTATAGGACTTCAGAAACCAATCAAGACCCACCCAAGTGGGTGGAGACACATCTCCCCCAATCTAGCTTAACAACCACTCTTGATTGGGTTACATCTCCAGGGAGATGATCTAATTACAGATTCAAACATACAGCATTGAATAGGGATTATTCTGCCTTTACAAAATGGAATTTTGATTAAAACATGGCTTTTCTAGGGGACATACATCCTTTCAAACCAGGACACCTCCCCAGCTCCTGCAACCACTAATCTGCTTTCTGCCTCTGTGGGTTTACCTCTTTTGGATGCTTCATATAAAGGCAATCATGCAATATGTCATTTTTTGTGTCTGACTTCTTTCACTTAGCATGATGTTTTCATAGTGAATCCACATATCATTTCTTTTGATGGCTGAATAATATTCCACTGCATGGAATACCACATTTTGTTTCTCCATTTTATCTGTTGATGGACATTTGGGTTGTTTCTACTTGTTGGCTATTACGAATAATGCTAGTATGAACTTTCATGTACAAGTATTTGTGTGTTTTCAGTTCCCTTGGGGATATGCCTAAGAGTGGAATTGCTGGGATTATGGGAGCCCTGTACTTCACTTTTTGAGATATTTCTTTCTTCCCGCCCCCTCTGGTTTTGTGGTATAATTCAGATCACAGCTGCCCTCGTGGCTCAAGGTCTCTTCCTCCACCGAACAATTCTTGGGGGTGCCCCAAGCTGCAGCAGGATGCCGTGCACCCAAATCCTGCCCCTGCCACCTGGGCGGGGTGGCGAAATCCCTCTGAGTTTCCATTTGCCCATCTGAGGAGGAGAGCAAGATCAGTCCCCACCTGAAAGGTAGTCACAGTGGGGCACGTGGGTGAGAGCTCTTTGGGAAAGCAGAAAGCAGCTTTGCAGATGCTTTTCGTTCCACCAGCAAATATTGATCAAGGCACGGTAGCCCGGGTCCTGAGAGCCTCCTCTCGGCTTTTCTCCCCCGCCCCCCGTCTCGCAGCCTGCCACCAACACGGGCCCAGTGCACGCGCGGCCTTCCAAATCTAGCAGCAGGGCGGGCTCTTCCTGGGTGCTCAGGCTGAGGTGACACCACGGGCACCATGCCGCGCCTGGCCTGCGGCCACCACCCTCGCCCAGTCTGGCTGCCTGGGATCCGTCCCACCTGCTTGTGCCTCCCCTGGGCGCGTGTGCTCCTCCCGAAAACACAGATATCTGCAGGAGCCTGCAGGAGCCACGCCAAGACACCGCGCTGTGCTGTTTTCTCCCTGGAAGGGCAGCTAAGTGACCCGTGGCAGGCCCCCCCCCCCCCGGGTCTGTACTGCAGACGCTGCAGTTACGAGGCAGCCGGGGCAGGGGGCTGGGAGCAGAGGGGGCTGGGAGCAGAGGGGGCTGGCAGGACACGCGTCCCTCCCACCCTGGCCATACTCTAGGCTGGGCACTGGGTCCCAGAAATACCCAGAGCAGACGTAATATCGAGGAGGATTTTCTCTCCCACTTCTCCACACACCGCCAACTCTAGTGCTCCTTTCCTTCCTCTGCAGCCTTCTGTAGCTCCCCATTACCCTCAGGATAGAGCCCCAGTGACTTAGCCAGGCATTCAAGGCCTTCCAGGGTTGGCCCCCGTGACGTTTCCGGCCTGCCTTCCCGTGCCAGGGTGCCTCTCGGCAGTCCCAGGATGTCCCCTATGTTTTCATGCCTCTGGGTCTTTGCCCACCCAGTGCCTTCACCTAGAATGCCTGAACTCGTCCAGAAACGCAATTTAAATGGACTGAAGACTCAAAGGAGTGGGGGAAGGGATTGATTGGCTCTGGAACTGGAAGGTCTGGGGGCATAAGGCTTCAGGCTAGGCTGGATCCAGATGCATAAGGCTTCAGGCACAGCTGGATCCAGATGCATAAGGCTTCAGGCACGGCTGGATCCAGATGCATAAGGCTTCAGGCTAGGCTGGATCCAGTTGCTCAGACGTTGTGGTAAGGTACCTGTTTTCCACATCTTCTGGCTGTTCTCCACCGTGTTGGCGTCACTCTGCAGCTTCCCGGAGTGGTGGTAGTCGTGGCTCTCTGCAGCCCCAGATGATCGTCCAGCCTGCCCAGCGACCGCAGGGGCACCGTGGATCCGAAGGCCCTGGCATCAGCACGCGTGGCCGATGCCGCCCCCAAGCCCGTTGCTGTGGCCATGGTTGGAATGCTGCCACCGGCCGGCGCTGGGCCACAGGCCACACCTAGAGCTGTGCCCAGGACGGCAGGGAGGGGTGTCTGCAGAGGCGAGTCAGGGAAATGTTACTGGATAAAGAACGAGCAGGTGCCGCGCAGTCAGAAAGGACAGGCGTCCACAGGCCCCAGAGTGCTCGTCTCCGGCGAGCACATTCCAATCGCGAGTGATTTCACTGGGACACAGTGTCAGGGGAAAGAATGATTATAGAGCCTTCTCGGCAATGCTCACCCCTCCCTAGGTCTAAATGTACTCATCTGAGAAATGGAAATGCTGGACTTGAGATCTCAAGGTCTCTCCAGCTTTGACGTACGGTTAGTTTCTCTGAGAGAAGAGAGGTCGAGGCTGGGGCACGTTCGTTTTAGTTTCAGGTCCCACTTATTGAGCACATGCTGTTCCTGCTCTGTGTTGGGCGCTTTGCCGCATACACTATTTTGGTCAATTTGAACATCGATTCTACGAGGTTCTGTGATCTTGCACACAGATTCTATGAGGTTTCACGCTATGACTTATACGATGGTATTCTATGAGGTTCTGTGAGGAAACCGAGGCTGGGGTGAGGGAAACGAGCCGGGTTGAAACCCCAGCTGCCCAGCTTTACTGCAGTGCTCCGCTGGCTTCATCCCAGACCAAAGACCCTTAGAGGCCCCGGGCTGGGTCACAAGCACAGACGCTCCTAGAGTGCACAGAAATGGACACAGAGGGCCAGGCGGGGCCTTCGGCTGACGGGAATGACCGCTCCCGTCTAAAGGGGTGGCCCCTCCTTGGCCCGGCCAGTTAATGCCAGGCGGGAATGAGTAGCCTCGTCTTCCTGTGCTTTCAGGACAAGTTGAGAATTGGTATTTTAAAATAAAATTTCCAAATTTACAAATATTAGCAACTAATTCAATTTTTGTAAGCAAAACCTATCTGTGGGCCAGTTCCGCTATGAGGCACCAGTTTCCAGCTTTCCTTTCCTTGCTACAGCTGGGGCAAATGGATGCACACATCTGCAATGTGTGGTAGGCATTTGTCCTGCTCCCTGAGGCTGGAGTCGGTGCTTCTTCCAACGGTGGTTTTGATTGGGTTTCTCAGAGGATGCGACATTTAGAGACCTAAAGGCGTGAGGGATTCAGCCTTGTGGCTGCCTGGGAGAGGAGCTTTCCGGGGAGATAGGCGAGCGTGTGTGAAGGCACTGAGGCAGGAAAGTACCGAGGAGCAGCGACAAGGCCAGTGGGCCAAATGGAGTAAAAGAGGGAAAAGGTGGACAGTAATGAGGGCAGGAGATGAACCAAGTCCAGATCTATATAAGGCCTTGGAGGAACCTGATTTTAATTTGAATGAACAGATGTTTGGAGCAAACAAATTGATGAATGAATGAATGCACTTATGAATGAATGAATGAATGGATTCTAAACTGCCTTCACCAGAATATGCATTTGGGGCTGTGCACCTGTAGCGTGCGTGTTCCTGATTCATCCTAGGTTTTGAAGTCTTCGGAGTTATCCTGGCTGCTGACAGCCATGGTTAACATTTCCAAACTGCCATCAGCCCGTGGATGCTATAAGACGATGGTCAGGGGCCTCAGATGCAAAGGGGGCTTCGAGAGAGTGGGTGTGAGAGAGGCAGACAGACTGCAGGGAACACAGTCAGAAAGATAGGCAACTCACCAAAACGCCCACCAAGTCCAGTGTCCTCATGCCAGCAGGACACCAGGCCCCCGTTGGGAGGTGTCGACCTGAACAACGGGCCCATCCCCCCATCCCACAACCCTCCCTCAAGCCCCAGTGAAACCCTGGTGGTGCTGAGTGGCCGGCCCGCTCCCGCCCTTGCCGCACTCAGCCTCTGAGGCTATTTTCTGCCTTGGTTCAAGCACTGGCATCCCAGCTGCTGGCAAGTGACTTAGGTGGGTTGCCATGGCGACCCACAGGCATGGATTCCCCGAGATGCTCCCTGCATCCTCCCGAGCCTGCCACTGCTGATTGCTGGGGGAGAGAGTGACTCACTGTTAAATATATCACGGCCGCCCCAAATTGGCTGCTCAGTCCCAGCAGCCGGCTGTGGGGACAGGCAGCAAATGGGGGCAGGGGGTGGTTTCAGAGGCTGAGAGGCATGACCTTCTGTATGTCTTTGGGTCTTTAGCTCCTGACATTCCCAGTTGTTACGTTCTGTAGTCCCCTGTTCCTACCTTCTGTCATTCTCAGTCTGTCTGGTAGAGCTGACCCAGCTCTACTGCTTGCTAGCTGTGTGACCTTGAGCCAGAAGCTTCACCTCTCTGGGCCTCAGAGTCCTGTAAAAGGGAGGTGATCTGAGTACTGACTGTCAGGAACTGTGAGGGTCCTGAGATTTTACCCTACTTGCGACAAGGGCAGTGGGCCAAATGGAGTAAAAGAGGGAAAAGGTGGACAGTAATGAGGGCGGGAGATGAACCAAGTCCAGATCTATATGAGGCCTTGGAAGAACCTGATTTTAATTTGAATGAACAGATGTTTGGAGCAAACAAATTGATGAATGAATGAATGCACTTATGAATGAATGAATGAATGGATTCTAAACTGCCTTCACCGGAATACATATTTGGGGCTGTGTACCTGTGCGCGTGTTCCTGATTCATCCTAGGTTTTGAAGTCTTCGGAGTTATCCTGGCTGCTGACAGCCATGGTTAACATTTCCAAACTGCCATCAGCCAGTTTCACAGGTGCTGGCAGAAGACACAAGACGGCCAGGTCGGTACAAAGAATGTAAGCACTCACAGCACAGTGGACACGTGGCTTCATGCCATGTAAGGTGCCCTGGTGAATACTGCACACAGTAGGTCTGCGTCACAGCTCAGGAGCCCCGAGCATAGGGGCCCCCAGTCATCCAAGGGGCCGCAGGCAACCGCCCAACCTTCGACTTGGAGGGGACGCTTCCTGGATTACACTGATCAGGAGACAGCACCGTCCTCTCCCCTAAAATGATTCGGTCTCTGTCTTCCCAGACTGTGCTAGAGACCCACAGGGAATTCTCTCCCAACCCCAACTTCCTAAAGCTGTTGGGAGGAGCAAATGAGCTTATGCATGTGAAGTGCTTTGCACAGTGCCTGGCATAGAATAAGCTCTAGAAGTGCCAGCAATGATGACGGT